>NW_009210439.1:0-249 GCF_000690835.1 Fulmarus glacialis
CATGGGGAGGGACCGTGGGGGTCAACGAAGATCTCAGAGATGCCCCATGAGGGTCACCAGGATCTCAAGGGGACAGCGGGGACCTCAGGGAGGTGACAAGGGGACCCAAAGTGGGACGAGGACATGGAGATGGACCATGGGGACAACGAGGACCTCAGGGAGGTGACACAGGGGACAAGAGGATCCCAAGGTGGGACGAGGACATGGCGAGAGACCTTGGGGGTCAACGAGGACCTCAGGGAGGTGACA
>NW_009210440.1:0-205 GCF_000690835.1 Fulmarus glacialis
AGGGAGGGTCTGACAGCCTCTCCCTCCCTGGCCTGTAAGGACATTTTGTTTTGTCCTCAGGGTGCTTTGTTCAGGCTCCAGCAGTGCCAGCAGCTCCTGACTCCCAGGGCTGCCTTGCTGGCATGTCTGGGCAGCCTTCAGCCGTGGGGGGCCCACCTCAGGTGGGCTTCTGCCATCGCCCCCGCCCACCCTAGGTGGACCCCGG
>NW_009210440.1:463-836 GCF_000690835.1 Fulmarus glacialis
AGGCGGGGGATTCTTCTGCCTGAACGCCCTGGGAGAATCGTGTCTGCCCCGGGAGAATGGGGCTGGAGAAAGGCAGCCCCAGCGGGAAGCGCCCAGCTAGGGGATGGTGGCACTGGGGCAGGTCCTTGGGCATTGTCCCTGCCCCAGGCACCTTGCAGCCTTGCTCGGGGGCAGGGTGACGGGGGCTGGAAGACCCATGGCCCTGCCCATTGCCATGGGCCCATCGCCCTTGCCTCTCTAGTTCAGCCCCAGCACAGCCAGCCAGCTGGGGTGGGGACCACGGTGTCAGGGGAGGTGAGGGTCCTTCATTTCCAGCAGTGTGTCCCCATGGGGCTGGCAGTCCCCTCTGCCTGCTGGCTGGGCTGGGGGGGGG
>NW_009210441.1:0-280 GCF_000690835.1 Fulmarus glacialis
CGCGGGTGCCCCGCGGGGTTGTGGGGTGCCACCGCTGTGCCTGCACCGGGAAACCACAAGGCTGGGAAATGCCGAATTGTTTTGGTTTAACAAGTTTTGGGGGAGCTCGTGGGATCTGTAAGGGTAGCGAAGCTTGCTGGGATGCTTTAGGGCTATTTTTGCCCCCATGCCTTCCCTCCGCGCCCCCCCAGCTGGAGCAGAGCGCTGGGTTTCAGCCAAAGGATGTGGTTGGGGGGGACTCAGACTTGGGGTGCCTGGGGGTGCCTGCAGGCGCGGGTGT
>NW_009210442.1:0-18676 GCF_000690835.1 Fulmarus glacialis
AAGCAGGGAAACGGCCCCACGGCCGCCCCCGGCCGGGGGAGGAGATGGAGGGTAATAAAAACGATGTGAAAACGCCAAAACGCGGTGCCGCGTGGTGTCTGCGCGAAACGGCGCCGAACGGTTCCCTGTTAATCTTAAAACGGTGCTTCTCCGAGGCAGCACCTGGACCTAGCATCAGTCAGCAGTCCAGCTGCTCAGAACACAGAAAAGGGGCATACAGCATCCTCGATTTTATTTTCTGGAGATGAAACATGTCAACCAAGTTTCTGAAGCATCTTTTAATCGGAGATAAGAGTAAACAATGGTATAAAATGGTAACAACTCAAGAAGTTTCCAAAATTCAGCTCATGATTGACACACGGGTCTTCCATTGCCCCCAAGTACCATTGAGTAAAAAAAAGAAGCAAAGCCCATGGTGCGGCTGCCTTTCCAGCCCAGCCATTCCTCCCCACCGCTGCAAAATCAGAGCAGCAACATTCACTTCTGTCTTGGACTACAGACAAGCAGGACCAAAACATCTTATTTTCTGGAAAGTTAAACACAGCCCACCAGTACTGGTCCGCCCTCAAGTCCTAGCTTAGCCAACTGTATCCAGTAGGTCTAGAAACATCTTCAAAACCACAACTTGCAACAGAAAAAAAAATTTTAAAAGGCATGTATTGTGATGGTTATCTCAGGGGCAATAAACAACCCCCCTCCCCCATTTCAGAAGGCTGTAGTCAAGACTTCAGAGGGGCTTGCAGCACCAAAATAGGCAGCAAATGCTGGCCTGGTCCCTCGTGACAGCAGAGATACAAGCTATAACCTCCTTAGCACATAGCACCCCGATGGCAAGTTAGAACGTCTCTGTTGTAGCACAGTCCAATTCAAAGCTTGGTCGTAGTCCAGAGCGCTCACAGCGGGACTGAGAAAAAGAGTCTCTGCTACAGCCAGGGTAGTTTGGACGTTGAACCACTGGACCCTGCGTTCTCCATGCTCTTAGGTGGCTTCTGGAGTGCATCAAGGAGATATGCCGAACCTGCACCGGAGCAAACCGTCACTGAAATGGCACCGTAACCCTCCTGCGGTCAGCAGCCAGCCTAGTCCAAACTTATTCCGCCTTGAGTTGATCCTAGTAAAAACCAGTTTGTCACAAACAAAGATACCTCTGCAAATCGATGGGACTAAGAATTAAGTACAAAATGGCTTAAAGTGAAATCTGCAGCTTTGTTTTTGCCCTAGTCATTGGCTTTATCCCTTCTGTTGCGCAAAGCCTCTGACTGGTCTGGATTGTGCCCGTTTCAGATTTGCTGGAGGTTTCTGGGGAAGGGGTATCTTGATTAAAGATCACTTGGGAATGTGGAGCTCAACACATCTAGATATTTAAAGATAAGTTCGTGTTTGCTCAAGGCCAACCCACAGCCTTACTCTTCTGGCCACTGGCCACTAGCCACATGGCCATTAATGCGGTTGGAGCCGTTACTTGAAGTGCTGAAAACTCCTTTTGTGCTGTTGGAAGTCACATCCTCCTCTTCAGAGCTGCTCTCTACATCACTGCGGTCATCTTTTGAAACCTAAACATTCAAATGAAATGTGGTAGTGGAAAGGGGAGAAGGGAAGTTGAAAAATTCACAGAAAACAGTGGTTAGAAGGTTGTGTCCATGTGTCCAGCTTCAGTCAGTTACATTTACCTTCTGCTTTTGATGCTGAATCACTTCAAACTCACAAGGAGGAACCTGTTATCACATACGGAATGCAAGACAGACTTGAAATGATAATTTGGAAATAAGAGTTCCATTTTCCAAATACTCTATACATCTGTGAAAGCACTACACTTTTCTTGCTCTCACCAGATCAGAGGACACTACAGATCTTTGGTTGTTCTTATCTTCCAAGATCTGCATTCTAGATTGTGGTTAAAGGCCGCTTTTCCAAACAACAAATTTGTTTTGAATCAAAAAACTTCTCACACCATAATCATCAGTGGGTATGATGACCAAAAAACATGTATATATCAGTTTTAGAGAGAACATTTTGTCCTACAGGGAGCAGCTATATTTATCAAATTACTGTTTGCACAAAGTGCCTACCATTTTCACAGCTTGTGGTTCATACATGAGAACTCATTTAACAAGCAAAAGCCTGTCTGGACAGTGGGCTGTAGAACAAAGACAACAATCTAATCCAGTTCAGGAACAGAAGGAGCATCTCAGCCCAGAGATCTAGATCTTCTTTACAGAGTTATGCCTTTAATTAAAAGACTGACTGCAAATCCAGCTGAATTTGATCTGTACGTAGGATTTTGAACTTTTCGAAGCAGATCCAGGCGCACTTTGCTGCCGGCTGCTCCGAGTGCCGCAGGAGGGCACTGTACCTGCACCAGGGAAGGGAAGAGATCAAAAGCCCGGCCCTAACTGCAAACAAGCACCTTGGTTGGTGGCGGGGTGCCAGAGCCATAAACTCACCAGTGCCGAGCAGTGACTGCCTGAATGGCCCGTGCTCTGCATACCCCAAGGCAGGCTCTCCACACTTCTACCTCTGCAACTAATAGCCCTCATTTACTTAATGTGCAAGCACTTTGCGGCTAGCACCTTTCCAAGGTTTCAGGATTTCGTTCTACTCCGCTTGCTTTGAGTCAGGGTTAGGGCTTTTGAACAGCACCAGGCAGGAAGTTTTTGAATTCAAGGGAGGATCTGGCAGAAAGCCAGGTAAAGTTAATGATCTCCAGGATTGGTTTTGACAGGCCTGTTGGATGTACTGGCTTCTGTCTGTTGCCAGAACTTTTGGTATCTTTCCCCACTCTCCTGCTATGTTGGAAGTTCAAAGAGTCACTGGAAGGAAGCAGAAATCCCTTGAAATTTTTCCCGTTATTTGGGGAAGTGACTGTTCTACTCCTTTTTGCAAAAAGCATTGCATTTCTCCTGTCCTCTTCCACTCAGCACAGTGTTAATGAGCACTAAAGACAGATATCAGAGTCTCTGTGGGCATATAAAAGCAGAAAGGTGAAGGTCATGCAGCCAGCTCACAGCAGATAAGAACAAACCCCAGGACACTGCTTTGACCTTTGGAAAAAAATGCATTTTAGCATACTGTCAGAACCAGCACTGTATCAACCAGGGAGAGAAACATTTTAAGAGAAGGCACCAGCCATGTAAAGCCCCAAGACCATAGCTTTGCTTTTGTCTTAGCCTTGAAACAGACACAGGTGTGTTTCAGGGAACAAACAGAAGCACAGATCACACTTACATGCAAAGGATGAAACTGTCCAGCTCCAATCTGGCACAGAGAAAAGGAGAAAAGAATGAAGAAGACAGAGCTTAGAGTCCTTTCTCTGGCTAGGTCACCTGGACAGGAGAGAACCAAGGAAAGGAAAAAGATGTAGACCTCAGGATACAGAAACAGCTGTATCCTGACAGAAAATAAGACATTTGCAGTAGCAGCTGTGGGGAACAGATGAAAAGATCATGTGCATAGTCTGGAACATGCCTTCCCCTGACAATCACTGCCACAGACAACCATGATATAAATATTTTTCAAGGTTACATTCCATGTGTAGGGGCAGCTAAGAAGTCAAACACAAAATAAAGGAGAGCCATGAGAGAAACTCAGATCAGAATACCAAATATCTGATTAAAAAAAAAAAAGCATTTGTGCTATGAAATCAGCTGCTGCTTTCTGGTAGCTGCAAGGGAAGTGGCTTCTCTTGATGGGTAGGCTGGGTGTCAAATTAGCTCCTAGAGTGGCTTACCCTGTCTCATGCTACTTCAGTTGAACTACACCATTTTGCTTGGCAACTGAGGTTGCAGCTAGAAGTCAGCACTGTTCACTCTCAGGGCAGGATCTGTTGCTAAGCAGCTGCTGTAGTTTCACCCTCCCTCTCCCTAAGACTCCCAACACAAGTTAAAATTGGAATACTCAGGACTGAAGCTAGACTGCACCCCATTAGCCCAGTGACAACCAGCAAACCCCACTGCATTTCTGATAACCCTTTCTCTTCTGCATGCTGCAGCTCAGTGCCTCGCCTGCAGTGACAGCCAGAAGCCTGTGTTAGTGCTAAGAAGTGGAAGATGCATAACCCTCATCACATCTCCAGAACCAGCTAAAGTTGGAAATCATCCTACATGATTGTTCAAAAAAGAGCCTACTACCACCTTAAACTCCAAAGTACATAACAAGTCTGTCATCATCACTATTATTACAACATCTGAACATACTGGAAAATGGTGTTATTTCCCTGCATGACCAGAACAGAGAGGAAAGCATCCCTGCCTTTGTATACACCTGGCAACGCAAGTCTGCAGAGCAACCAAGGTAAAAAAACTACCATTCTACAAAGCGCTCCTGATGCAAGTCCCTTGAGAACTAGTACCAACCCTCACTGAAGGGCCCGGTTTCTCATGATTGCTTAATAGGGCTTGTAGGAAAGGAGACCCAAAAGAGTCACCAGCAATCTTACCTTTCCCCGCACGAGGGCCTTGTAGGCAGTGCGAATGATGAGAGAAGACCAGATGATATGCAAGATCTGCAAGGTTATCAAAAGCCCATTGAATAGCCACCATGAAGGATAAGGACCAATCAACTCCCAGCTTTCAAATAGGGTTGTATTCAATATCCTAAAAGAGATCCAGAAACACATTACAGATCGGCTGTGCTGGTAACATGGCTTCCAGCTCTAAATTAAGATGACTGGCCAGATGCACAACAGTTTGTATCTCATTTAAGCATCTGTTGCTTTGCTCCTAGCAGAGCAGTGATGGAGCTAGTCGCTTGCCAGAGTTAGGAGACAGACTAAAGCTAATTAGAAACATTTGAACTGAGCAACAAACAGGAGAAGATGTGAATGCTCTGCAGTTTGGTTACACATACAGATCTGCTGCCAATTTCCTTCTCAAAAGCATGAGCATTTATAATAACTTTAAAGGAAATGATGTCAAGCTGCACTGGTCATCAAAACAACTGTTAACACATTCATACTTGGGCAGTCTTCACCCATATTTAAAGATCAGGAAGGAATTTTGTTCCCAGTAGGCCTCCCTCCCTGTGCGCTATTCTCTTCCCTCAGATTTTTATAGACTCCTCCTGCCAAGCTGGAGGACTAGAAATTGCTTTATGGACACAGCTTTGTGCTTTCTTTCATTACTGTTTTGCTGTTCTTGTCGCTGGGAGTTATTGCCAGTACTTAAGTAATTTAATAAACACTCTAGATTTTATGAAGTAGAGAGGTATGGAGAGACCTTTAAAGACGTCATTAATTTCACATAGCTTTTAACATTTCACGAGAAAAGAAAAACAAGCCTTTCAAAGAAGAACCCAAGTCCCCCAAAATGCAGCTACAGAAACATCTAACTCATAGCCAGTTTATGGATGAATTAAATGCAATTCCAGAGATCTGTTGATGTTTTATACTACTAATTAGGGAAGGGAATATACGTGAAGTGAAATAGCATAGGGTCTGCAATACTGCTGCAAGCTTGCCAGATTCCTCTACAAAGTTGAGGAATTACATTACAGCCAGTGGAAAATACATTAAAGATTTACAGGACTGCTGAGCAACAGCATGATGCAAGAGCATCACCTCATGACAGACAACAGCAATAAAAACAATGAGAACTATCTGTCACTGGAAGAAGCCTATGAAGACATAAGAATTAAAGCTCTTCCTTAGCCAGACTCTTTTGAGGCATTTACTGGAAAACAAGCAAGAGCTTTAATTGCAACCCTGATACCAAAGCATAAATATTGTTTCAGCCTACTGTCAAAGCATCCAAAAAGAATGGGGAATGCAAGCTGTCTATTGCCTAGGAAATAAATATATGCAGTAAAACCAAAATAAATTGAGTAATAATAAGGTGTAACCAAATTTTCACCACACACTCTCAACAGAAACAAGAAGTGGATAACAGCTCATCAACAGAAGAACCTCACCAAACCTGATCTACTGAGGTAAGAGGGAATCTCATTATAGGATGATTAGCTATAAGCCATTTAGCCAGGGCTTTACCTCCCAAGAAACCTAAGGCCTATTTCAGGCTCTGAACAGTCACGACACAAGGACAGGACACAAGTGTCGTAAGAATCAGAAACTGCAACAATGACTAAGCCAGATACTCAAAAATCAAATTTACCTCAAGAGACCATGCCTCATTTGTAACTACTTCCAAAACTTCTTAAGAGAAGCAAGCAACCCTTCAAGTCTTTCAGAGCAGATACCGGCTGACTTGGCTCCGGCTAATAAGCACTGTCATCACTTTGCAGTAAGAGGAGAGGGGCCAGCTGTGCATCAGGATTCTAGTCACTTTTCACACTCCCTCAGCTGACTGTTGAGAGGTTTCTTCATATGCCTAGTTGAACGTACTGCTCCAAACAGTACTTGGGTTGTCTGCAACTTCAGGCTGCCTTGAGGGACAGGCTGGAATGCTTGCAAGAAGTCTAAATACAAAGGCTTTGCTTAAAGGATTGGAAGAACAAACAAGACCTTATAGCTCAAGGTGCTTACCAGAAAGGATAAATGCCCAACCGTGTAACAATGAATACAACACCAAAGAGCATGAAGAAAGCATCACATAGACGTTGGTACTTGGCATAATTGGCTAGCTTTGCAGCCTAAAAGAGACAAGAAATATGAGAATATTATTCCCTTTGTGCACTCACATAATTACCAGGCTGTAGAGCTTCAAAAACTCTCAAGCCGTCACATTTAAGGAGTTTGGAACATTTAGGGATTATTCTCAGCACTAAAGCAGTTATGGGGAAAAGCTGACAAGGCAGGATCAGCAGCACATATTTTATGGCATATTTAATGCAGTTTATCAACAATGGGAAAGTCAGCTTGCCCCCCCAAGACCACACTAGCATTAGGGTACGCAAAGATTTGAAAGGAAACTCACCTCTAAAAGGAAATCTGATGCATCATGGAGGCACAGCACCAGAGTTCCAACCCGCACCATATTATTCATATAAGAGAATGTAATGAGTCCAATTGTAGCCAAATGATGGACGAACATGATCAGGAAGTCCTGGAAACAGAAAAAAAAAAAAGAATGAAGACTCTTTGGCCGTCAAAAAAATAAAAAGATTTGGAACACAGCCACAAAACTGACTAACTGGGGTCATAGGATTACTTCAGTTCAGGCTCTGACACCACTTTATATAAAGCACAGCTCATCACACAACATCAACCATCATCACTAAAAGTTCTAGAAAGGTCTCTCCCAGCATTTGTGCTCCTCCAGAGTCAGAACTCTGCATACACAGGCACAGCACAGTCTCCTTGGCACACACATACAAGGTAAAGATAAGTATGCCTGCAGACCCCACTGAAAAGATTGACAGGACAACATATGGTCCTTATTTTTGGCTCCTTTTGGTTTTACAGTCATATTGCTAGCCCTTTCAGCTCTTGGCACAAATTTTAAGTACACTGCTGTTACTGTTGTCAGTGTGCAAAAGCCTGCCAGAGCATAGCAGGCATAGAACACAAGATAACCCAACAGCAAGAACTAGGCCACTTCATTAAAAAAATGTTTACAATGTACATACATTCAAGGCTGTTTTCCAGTTTAGCCCCCTGAGTACAACACTGCCATGTCAATGTACCTTACCATGCTTGCATGGGGAATGTAATCCACTGTGTTAAAGTCAGAGTACAAAATTAAACATTATGAACTGTATCACAGATGCTGTTAATCACTCCCTTTCTGCAGCTCCAAGATATTCTGTAGTGCCTCACCTACTAATATTCCAGTACAGAAAAAAACCCCAGGCAAAGTTTTCTTTTTGAACAGTCAATACAATAATTGGGATAATTTGCTACTTTGCAGTTTGTATAACAGAAGCAATAAACCATGATTTACTACGAACTGTTTTCCAACAGCAACAATAAGCCAAATCCTAGAACATAGCGCAATGGAATTAGATTCAGGCAATCGCAACCAGTCATCATTCTGCTATACAAATAGATGAAAAATTACTTTCAAAAAAACATTTATTATTGCTTTAGTGTTTGCAATTTTCTCACCCGGCTCAGCAAGGTACTGCTTTGAGCATCTCATTTCATATTTTCTTGTAAGCCTTCTAATTAAAACCATTTTTACGCAATGATTTGATAACTTTTTATTGGGAGGTATTGAGTGATTCTGTTCTTTCCCCTGGCAGGTGAAAGGGACTCTCAAGGATATACCAGGTTGCATATCAGGCTCGCGCCTCCCTCTTTCCCAGGACTGGGTAGTGATTACAGAAGGAGGTAGGCTACACAAAGATGTGAATGAGGAAGAAAATAAAGCTATGCCTTAGTTTTACTGGCCAGGCACACTCACGTTTTTTGTTAGTCCCATCTATTTAGCAAAGTGGTTAGTGCAATTCTGGTTAATCTCACCTTCCGTTTAATGTCTGTAAACTGAGAAAACATGAGAGACCAATAGAAGGCCAGCTCCAAGATATAGTAATAATAAAGCCTGGATGTTAGAGGCTGGAAAACAAACAAAGATAGCACAGTTAGAAGACAAAGTACTTAAAAATTTACATTAAAATCGACTTTTCCTTCCTTCCCATCCCACTCTGTTCTTCCAGAATGCTGAAGCGTAAGTTAAAAGATCCAGAATTAAGGTTTAGCAAAAAACAAGCTTAAGCAACAGACGTCTTACTCTAGGCTTAGTCACACAAACATACTTGTGTGTTTGAGCTTTATTCAAAAGGAGTAAGATTCCCTTGTCAATATTTAGAACTCTTACTGCAGCCTTTTGGATTAGGAAAACCAGGCACTGAAACAGACTGGTTGGCCTCTATGCAATCATACTTGCTGCATAATGAAAACAACACTGTAAATAAGTTACCAGTACAATTTTACGCATAATTTTTTTTTCACTTCTAATAATCTCAGCAGCAAGTAAACATAAAATGAGTATGAACTGAGTCAGTTCTATCTGAGGAAACACTGCTGTTGACAAACCTAACCAGGATCTGAAGACATAAAGAGTAAATGCCATCTTTGTGCCTTACAAAAGGGATGGCCATTCACTCACTAGAAAGCTTACCAGGCTGCAGCCTGTGCAGCATCCACCCGCAGAATGAGAAGCACTCAAGTCTACTGAGTTTCAATCTGCTACCATTAACAAAAAATAAAAACTGAAATTGTGCAAAAAGTTGGACTCTAGTAAGTGTTTATCTCCTACCTGAAAAGGGTAGTTGTACCAGCACTGTCGTGTGTCCCAAAACCAGGGTGCCTAAAGGGAAAAAGATAAGTTATTATTCTACTGGGTTTTTTCTTCCGTATCATCTATGGCAGTTGACCACTATAGTACTGTTTCACTGAAATTTTATCTTGATTCTACCATTCAAGCTAAATTTATTGTAAAACATCCTAGTGATTTAAAATACTCTTTCTGCAAAGGCAAGTTATACTGCAATGGAAATTCAAATAATAATCACACAGCGTAATAATAATAATAAAGACCCAAAGAGATGAATCTGTATCCCTTCAAGAGGGAGATGAGAAAAAAATAAGCAGCTCTCCATAGCAAAAAAAAAACCAAACCAAAAAAAAAAAACACAAAAAACCCCCCAAAACCACAAAACAGTTCTGTCCCATTCTGGGTTAACAGGATAAATAAGTTTCTAATATTTCCATAATGACAGATCTGTATAGAAGCTTTCCTGTAGTGTAAAGAAGATCCTTAAACAGAAACCCCAGGATCTCAAATAAGGGAACATAAAGGTGACTATCACCACTAAACCCCCCTTGTTTTAAGCTAGGTGCAAGCACTGAAGTGACACAGGTAGTCAAACCCCCTGTATTTCAGCAGGCCAGCCATAAGCCAGCAGCATGCCACATAGAACAAGGTGGAGGATGACAGACCAACTCACCGTCCAGAGAAACCTGATTCCATAAAAAAATATACTTAAATAATATGTAAATCTCCACCTGGAAAAAGAAGCAAAAATTAAACTTATGAAATAGAAATAGCTTCTACATTTGTAACAAAAACTGGAACAATTGTGAAAAAACTCAATTCTGACACCTGAAAAGCTTTCACCCACCAAATGGTAATCCTTCATTCGTAAACGTTTCATGTAAGGATAAACCTATGTAAAAGTTTTCACACCACACACAAGTTTGCATAAACAGCCAAGTTTGAAATAAAGTTCAGAGTGAACATGCATCATTCATATGCTTTAATATACAATAACAAGATAACAACAAGATAATTCATTGTTATCCAGAAGGTATCCTAATATATGTACTTGTCCCTCTTACCTTGTGGCTTTAAGTAGACAAAACCATACTGGGGGGAAGAATTAATATGAAGAAAGTTACTGGAAAGGAAAGAAACCAGCACAGAAGAAATAACAAGTCAGGAAAAAATATTCAGATGCTACTACACTAACAGAGGTAACTGCAAGCATTCAGAAAGAAACAAAGAACAAAAGAATGAACTGAAATGAAAAGAACAGGAATCCAAGAAGTGTCTGTATAAAAGTATATACATCATTGTGTAAGCCATAAGGTCATTCTCTCTGGGAACAAACGCTGGTCTACAACATAACCGTGCAGACAGCAGATTTGTCTTCAGTATAATTACTCAAGTTGTGCACATGCATATGCATACATGCACACACATGCACACTGAAGTGCTACGTTTGCATTAAGGACCTGGTCCACTATCTAAAGTTGCTCATCGTTGACAGGAGTAACTCCTGTACATGTGTTCTGGTCTCTCATGCACATATACAAAATATTTTAGAATACTAAATTCTAAAAAGCCGTCCTAACATCATTCATTTGCTTATATAAGAATTTAATCTTCCACCAGCCAACCCCAAGACACTAGTTTAAATTAGCAGCTGACCACAGTTTCAGTTAGAAAAGAGAACATACAGCTGGAGCTTTAAGATGAAGCCACATCTTGGCCTCTGCACAAACATACATGCTCTCACAAAATTTAGTGAGGGTGGTGGGTTTGTCCTGGTTCCTCCGATGACGAAACCAGCGCTGGATCTTTCGAACATCCCAGTCTAGCTGCTTTGACAAGCCTTCTAACCTTTTTCCATCTGGAGACTGAAGGAAAATGAAACAAGTGTCATTTCTCCTGCTTCTCAACCTACTTTCCGGCTGAAATTCCCTCTGTACTATGATAGAAATGATGCACAGATAACAAAAAACACATACTAGGAAGGCACTACATACAGACTAGAAGCAGGAACCCACTGCCACAAATGTTCATTCAAGTTTAACCTTCATAAACCACTAATTACTTAATTATTCAGAATGCTTTTGGTTTAACATTTCCTCATGTATTTCATCATTTGGCAGCACATTATGACAAAGAATGCAATTGTTCTGTTTCTTAATTTTAGGGGGAGGAACTTCTAAAATGTCCTGTCCTACCTGTTAAAACTTGCACATCAATTCAAACAGTCCAGAACTCAGGAAGATCAAAGCTGAATACATTTAAGGGTTGCTACTCACTGCAAATTTAAGGAAACTTTAAAGCAAGAGTTGGTTTAACACACTACATATTTGTATCTTCCAAAAGGGCATTGTAGAGATGGCATTATTTCCGTTACCAAAGTTTATAAATAAAATTAAATTTGAAAACTGAAATAATTGTATGATAAAGAATGTATCATTGTTCTCTGACTGGAAACTCTACTGGCGGTTTATTTGTTTGAATAATGACATAAATGGATTTATAAGAGACAAAGTGAACAAAACCTGATAACTACCTCTAAAATGGCCCAGTGGTGAGATAAGCCACGTTAGTTTCAGACCAGTGTCCTTTTAACAAGCTCTGCCAGGGAGCTCTTACAACTGAAAGATGATAAACACATTTTACTACATGAGTTACATACAAACCCAAAAAACTATGCAGAATGCTGATTTAATAAAGAGTCACCAGACTGTTCAACTGAAAAGCAAAATAATCTGTCATTTGATTTTCAGTATTGAGACCATGACTTTCCTGTAACTCCATCACAACCAGATCTCTCTGCACTTTACTAGGCTTTAATGGTTCAGGCTACCTGACACTGCTGCATTGGAAGTGAACCTGCCTCAAAGGAGAATTTACAGGGCTCCAATTTCAGAACTGCAATGAAATCTTTCCCCTGCATCAGTGCCACCCTACATTCTGATTCTCCAAACCCAACAGCAGACACAAGCATGCTGGTACAGTTAAACGCAGCTCTGTTTTCATAAGCTAGATAAATTTTGCACAGGATGTGTCCTCATGGGTTTCCTAAACATTAATTTCAAGGACATCCCCTACATAAAAGTCCTCTCCACAAACGACATCAAATCATAGGGACTTTTCAGTTCACATGTCATTCCAAATACCTCAAAACTTTAATGTTCCTATGAGGCGGGTTTTAGTCAGGTTTTTATAGAATTTCCCTTCCATTCATTGAGCACTTTATCTGCTCCACTCAGAATGAAGTTCAGCATCACCAAATCAGAACATAAAACCTTCCATTTCATTATCTTTAATGAAAATCTATCATGCTGTCCGCGTGGATTTCACTGTCAACATTCAACAGAGTTCAGGCAGTGTGGAATTCTGTAATTCTGAAGTGAAGGAGCACTGTCAGCTTAAGTGAAAGAAAGGCCATGAAACAATCAAAAGAAACATCTACTGTCAACATTAAATGTCCTACCCTTTATCAGAGCATACTTCCATTGACTGAATGCTTTCCTTAAATAACTGACTTCCACTGTGACAGCTGTTGTCCAATTCCACAGCAGATGGCAAAAATAAGATGATGACATTCACACAACTGGCCAATAAAACCAGCAAAGGAACCAAACTCAAGGAAAAGAGTAACATTTTTCCAATAGAAAGTGAAAGATACCGGGAAATTTCTTGTTAAACCACGAATTACCACCTGTTACAGGAGTAACAATTTGGACAAAGGCAGCGAACTAAAGGAAGAAGCCTCGTACCTTTCTAAAAAGAGAACACTTTTTATTCAAAAAAAGATTCTTCTGTGCACAAAAGCATAGGTCAGCCATAAAGAGAATTTACTTTGCTACAAGAAAGACATGCCAGAGGCAAAGTAAAATAAGAAAGAGCACACTCATTGTGCATGCACAGTGTGAAATGCATTCCTCTCAAACTAGAAAAGTGGAAGCAAAAAGTCCCCCCACACTCTCACTTACAGGCCTCCATTTCTAGCAGAATTTGAAGCATGACTCACCTTAGTGATGGATGTAAACACTTTCTCTAAAATTGCATTGGGCTGGGCTCTGTGAGGTCCACTGTCTTGAATGCCAAGGTTTATGGCACATGGCTTGGCAATAAACCTGAAAGAGTATGGAAGAAAGAGCTAGATTAAAACAAGGTATCTATTTCCCTCCTCTGCCTAAATCACAAGGACCCTGACTTGTCACCAACTGCAAAACCTATCCGATAAGCTTTTGAAGATCTCCACTCACTTCGCTTAAAGAAACTTCACAGGTGAAGAAACATCTTTTTATTAGTCCAAATGGTAATTGCAGACAGCACATACAACACACACATCTAAAATGAAAAATTACATCTTAATGTCCTTGGCTTGTAAGGATCAGAATGTGTTCCCCCAGAGTGATTCTCATTACTCAGAAAAAAAATGATAGATCACTGAAAGGAGTCCTCTGCAAACATAAATGCTAGAGCCCTTGTAGCCCTATAAACAAAATGCCTTCTTTCCAGAATACGCCTTGGTGTCACACAGCTCAGAAAAAAGGGAAGTTCAAGTGACACAGTTCCTAAAAGACACACATTTTATTTTTCCCAAAGACAAAAAAAAAACCCAAACCCAAAAAGTGTCTTGTTTCCTTCCGGAGAGTGAGGAAGATGTAGGAAGTCACTCAGTCTGAAAGACTCAAGAACTCAGTATTTCACTCAGTCCAATATGCATGGCGTATTCCAAAAGCTGATCTAACACTTTGCGAACTTTATAGCACAGACACTCTGAAAACAAGCCTGGTTTTGCAACTAAAATTAATTTATACGTGTTCAAAAATTATTAGGTTTTGCTGTACCTTTGTGTCAAAATGGGCACAGGACTCTAAGGAAAAAGCATGTGTTGCCTGAACATGTGAATTGTCCTCTCTCCTGTTGGTGGGCAAGAGAGAGGGGCTTCAAGAAGCAATTTTTATTATTTTTTTAATCCATTATTTTGAAAGAGAGAGCGCGCAAAGAACCTGTTTCTCAAAAACGATTTTGAAAAGGACCCAACATTTGCATCATTAAATCTATCTTGCTTTGAAACAGAGATTGTTTCAGAGACAACTGAATTGAAGACAACAAATTACACATATGTATTCCATTTAGCAGACTCAGAGTGCCATCAAGCAGAAAATGCTGTTTTTTCCAACCACTACATTTGTTACCATTTCTCCTTGTGTTTAAAAGGAGAGATTAAAATTCAGGAGACTCACGACTATAAGTATTCCAACAGCAATCATTCTTGGGAGTACATTGTTAGTACTTCAGTAACAAATAGCTATGACTGCATTTAAGAACAGACACAGGTTGTGGGGTTTTCCCCTTGAGAAATTACAGATCAGCTCATGACTAATCCTAAAGGAACTCCCTTGCTCTCAGAAAATACTAAACAAGTAATAGACACTGTGGCCCCAGGTTTCACTGTCCTGCCCCATTTCTTCATACATCCTGTTCACTTCAACAGTCATAGCTTTAAAAAAAGAAAAATTTAAAAAAAAAGGAAAGGGTGATTTCCTTTTAGCTTGGCTCAAAAGGCTCACTGCTTCCTCTATAATCTAGACCACCAGCCAGAAATTATGTTCTGATGTTATGAAACATTTGCCTAGACCCCCATAAAAGCGTACATCTTTATACTCTTCTTTCGTACAGGATATACCACAACAACAGCAAAGAAGTACACATGCAACTACAGGACGCCAAATATTTTTATTTCATTTTCTGGGACACAGTGCTTACAGCTCTATTAAAAAAAAAATCCTGGCCTGAAGATACTCAGTTTGGGTCAGTTTCCTCACGTAAGAGAGCAAACCTGAAAAATCTACAAATCTGCACATTCAATTAATTTATTATTCAGGAGAGTCTTTTTTTGTTTTAAGAACAAGTAAAGAAGAGAAGGGATGGTTAAGAAGGCGTATAGTGATCCATACAAAGTTTTGGCATTATTCTAGAATTCAAAACCTGAAGCATCAAGGAAAGAAGAAATAGCATCTCCTCAGAAAAAAAGATGCAGAAATAATTTACTTTTGGACATAAAAATTGCAAAAAAAAACCCCAAACCTCAAAACTTTGCATGAAACTATTCCTGAGTAGTAGGCTTCCTTCACTAGCAGGCTTAGGGAAAAAATACAGATGTTTCCAGAATTCAAGGAAAAAAAAAAACAAAAATCAAGAGTAAGCCACAGGCTACAGCACAGAACTCAAGTTATACAGTCAACCATGCTGGTGACCAAAGAGCAAACCAAAAAAACCCGCAAACATTTCTAGGTGCACAGAAGGAGACAGACATCAAAACAAGCAAACAGACAAGTCATAACAATGGAGGCAACGGAGTAGTCCCAGTCACAGAAATAGGAAGGAAAAAGGATGGCAGCAATGGATTTCATTACTTTTAAGGAAGTCTAACCCAACGCCACAACGTCGCTTCCCTAACTCCGCAAGTAATGCCTTCGTGCAATAAAACTGCAAATGACAACTGTCCTTCCGCAGGGCTTCCTGACTGGCCATGCAAGGCGTTTTCACCTGGGCTGGGCATGGCTGGCTCACACTCATCAGTCCACTGAACAGCCATGGCCCAATTGCTTTGACCAGTTACTACCTTGCAGGTGGAATATGAAGTGAATGATCAATCCTATTGTCAGTCGGAAAAAATATCAAGATGACATGCAATTTCCTTTAGGTGTCCATTAAGGAAAACTCACACTTACAACCTCTGTAGCATTTTATATTTTTGGCCCCAGAATAGGTAGTCAGATGTGCAAGTTTTGCACTGCATCCCACAGAAAAAAATTCTGCATAGCAATAGCAATTAAGCGCCAAAAAAAAAGGCTGCCCATAGTAGGATTTCCATTCTTGGGGATATTCAAAAAGGAACAGTACAAGACCATGAGCAACCTGACTTGACTAAAACATTGGCCTTGCTTTGAGGACAGGGCTGGACAAGGTGACCTCCAAAGGTCTCTTTTAATCTAAATTATTTTATGATTTCACAGAAATCTTAACTGCAGCAACTATTCCCAAGGTCAACTTACTGCCACACCTTCCCAGCAAGGAATTATCATCACTTAAATACTTATATTACACTTTTCTGAACAGGCATCTGCTCATTGGCTTAAGTCATACCTACCAAGCTACCTTTTTCACACTAGTTATTAAGATACACTGATTTTGAAACCAACACCAATTTTCAAGTACACAGACTCATATGTTATAACAAGTATTTCCCAGGCATGTTGTACTTCACAAAACCCAAAGGCAGAATCCTTCTTTTCGGAACATTCAAGTTTGTCTGGTGACTCCCCACGACAGCTCTGAAAAGGAAGAACAATCTGCGAAACAGTAAGTTTTATAAAATATGCACTCAAAGTAAGAGTTCGTCTTTCCATAATCTCTCAGTTTCATTGTGTTAAGATTAAACCACCTCATTCCACAACTGTCCCTAATTTTCCAGACAGACCTGATGAAGTAGCATCTAAAATCACTTTTTTCTCGCGCCTCCAGCTTAAGCACAAGCTGCAGATCCCTCCTCAGACCTGTAGAGTAACAAGCATATCTCTTACTGAAGGGCATTCCAGTATAATTATAAACACATCATATGAATAACAGGCTCCAGGTTTTCGCAGATACCTAGAAATTTTTTTTGTGCCTGCAGTGGGACCAGATGTGTAAGGAGAAATAACAGCAAGTATAACCAAGGAAAAAAAAAATACAAACAAACTCGTGGGCAGAAGTCCTTCTTTGCCTTGCCTGCACAAAATCCATCCCCCTACCACCAAGTCAGGACTTTACCTTCCTCCGTGAGTCTTGCCTCATCTCTATAGCCATGTACTTCCCACAGACAGTCAGCTTAATGAATATTTTACCAACATCATGATGCAAAGGTTAATTTATAGAAGCATTCACTAACAGAAATATGTGTCAGCGTTACAAGTGTCAGTGTCACAAAAGCACTTCCTCACACTGAAGAGCTACAGCAAAAGGAGAGAGAAAAGAAAGAAATGAAGAGAAGCTAAAACAAAAGAGCTGCACAAGTATATAATTCAAGTTCTGAGTCATCGAGTCCAACTGCCAATTGTGTGGCAAGGAAGACATTTGACACATTCATCCCCAAAGCCTGAATATATGTACAACGGGATTTTATTAAGACAAATCTGAACTTTTATGACATGTTCAAAGTGACAGGAGGAAAGAGAACAGCATTTCTTAAAAAATATGGTCTTTTCAAATGAACATACTAGAAACTGCCCTGGATGTTGCTCTCACAATCTGCTTTCACTTCAGGATACCACTGTTGAGACACACTATAGCAAAGACACAGCAGGAAAAAAAAGGAACAACCTTCTCAGGAACCAGGCCATGGTCTCTAGTTTTTACCATGTAGGTGGAGGACTCAATTTGTCATTTGACTCCTCCCTAAATTAACACTGCAAAAGAAATTTCACAAACCAGGTAGACATTATCAGGATAAAGTAACTGCTATCAGGAGGACGGTGTTACTAGGTGCGGTAGGATGCACTGTCTCTCTCCTAACATCTCATACTCCAGAGAAAAGAGAATCTTTTGCACTTCTTCCCCAGACTAAGACACCTGGACTAAACGGGGCTTGGAAAGTGAGACCTTCTTACAATTATCCCTTTCAGGGGCATCGTTCTGTCTCACAACTTCTTTTCCCTGTCCGCTAGCAAGTGTGAACATTTGGCCAAGACTAGCAGTAGCACGCCAAGCTGAGATGAGATTTTGGCACCGCCACGTGTGTTCCTGGGTCCTCTGCACTGGTTTGAACCTCCCCTTTTGTTTTTTTTTTGTGGGGGGGGGGGGGGGGAGGGCAGAAAGATAAGATGGGGAAAAAAGAGCCTCTCAAATTTCTCTCCTACTCTACTGGCCTGCTTCATTTTTCTCCACAGTTTGCCTATCTTTTTACTTCACCTCAGTCCCCTCTTCTTGTTTAATTTCTGAAAGCTCAAGAAAATGCACACTTCTTACAGAAAACTGACACAACAAAATCAACTCGATTCCTACTCACTTTAGTCCTACAGCCCTTTTCATGCTTAGAAATACTTCTGCCCTTTCAATGTAGAAATTTAAGATTAAATCAATCTTTAATGAACTACTTGAACAGGAATACAAGGTGCCTTGCTCTGCTTCACCTAACGGTTTTCCTAAATAAGCCGCTTTACTAATTAGTATTTATGTCACCCACACAGTCTGCCCTGCATGTGGCTGTAAAAGATATACCTCGCAGAAAGGATAAACCTCTGCCCCAGGAAGAGTTAATATCATATGTTTATGGATACCCAAGTAAATGAGAAGTACTATATTACACCTGCTTATGGGCAGATATGATAATCTGCACGCACTTCTATCATGCCCGAGATGTAGGGGATCCACAAATTGTTTAATAATATACTAGGCCATGTGAACAAGTCCGATTTCCTCATCCAGGAACTCGCAAGGAAAGTACAATAAAGGCAGAGACCAGCAACACGAGCAAGCCAACTGCA
>NW_009210442.1:18702-18942 GCF_000690835.1 Fulmarus glacialis
TGTCTTTCACTCCCCCAGCCGAGGTTCTCCTGGACAGGAGGAGAAATAAAAGTGAATTCTCCAGACTTTTTTCGTGCACTACCTCAGCATAAGGAACCGCTAGCACTGGAGGAACCTCTCGGGATCCAACGCCAACGGAGAGAGGAGCCCTATGGGCTTGTGTATGTCGTGACTGACACGGAGCGGTTCCCGGGACAGGTTTTCCAGGGTTACACAATATTCCCTTTCCACGCAAAAAGA
>NW_009210443.1:0-312 GCF_000690835.1 Fulmarus glacialis
GCATGTCCGGGTGCTGGGTGTTGGGTGGTTGGGGTGCTGGGTACTGGGCCAGCAGTCTACGGGTGTTCGTTATTGGGCCCTGGGTTTGCTGGGTGCTGGGCAGCGGCGTTTCTTGGTGCTGCGCAGAGGGTATGATGGGTGCAGTGCTCTGGCGTTCTGAGTGCTGGGTCCTGGGGGTGCTGGGTGCTGAGCATGTCTGTGTAATAAGTAACAGATTGTTAGTTGTTAATCAAACTTTTAGATCGCTAAAGATAATTAATCTATAAAACCAATAGCCTGTTGAAACAGGAATTAGTTGCTACGCAACAAATG
>NW_009210444.1:0-65720 GCF_000690835.1 Fulmarus glacialis
AACCTTGCCACGCAAACCCAATACACCAATATTGCATGTTGGCTTGACGTTTGAATTTCTCTGCAGGTGCTTTTCCAAAAAAGCAGTGTCCCTGGAGAATTAATAACATATGATCACTAAAATAACTTTTTGCAAGTCCCTTGAGTGTCTATAATTAACACGTTAAGCTGCACTTAAAGAGAGTAAAGTATCATTATACACGTAATAAATCATTTGAAATTACTGAATTATTTGTCTGTACAATTACCCAGGTAATTATCTAAACTCTGTTAATAAAAGGTTTCATTAACTACCACTTACCCTGGATAGAACTAACCCATCGAGCTTTCACACTCAAATACATCCACAATGCAAAATACAATGCAGTCGCTATAGTCATTTTAAAATAAAACCTGAATTATATGCTGAGCTCAGTTCCTTCTGAGGCTGTATTTTTGTTACATAGGGTGCATTTCTACACTGAACTAACTAGAGGTAGACACTGCAATGATGTAAAGCATAAGAAAGGAACTGAAATTTTTACCAAAGTGTAACCAGCCAAGGTGAACTTAGGCCTAAGATACAGGGTTGCAACTGAAGAAAATTGACCTGTTGAACATTCAAGCAAGATTTCATACCAGCAAGTCTATATTGGTTTAAAATCAGAGCCTTTCTTCAGCAACTTTACAACCTACTATAAGACATCTGCATGGTGGTAGACAGTTTTATGCTAATACAGAATGAGAGAATAAAGTGGGAACTAAAATTGACAATAAGGTGGCATTACCCAAAGGGCTAGGACCAGTGCTCTGACAAGGGCTTTCTAAACAGCACAGGTGGCTGATCATACACATGCCACTGCTCTGAGGGCAATGAAACCTGAGGGTCTTGCTCATTCTAAAGCTGAGGCACATCAGACACAGATATGTAACCCAGAGGGCATGACTTCAGCTCTAGAGCTTAAATACAACTGCTGTATGATCTCATTATAGGTAAAATGTAAAACCTTTGGGGTGTTTGGTTTCTTTCATTTTAAATCAAGTCAGTAATGACTTTGTCACAGCTAGAACCTGCCGCATATGCAGGATTCATGCATGCACTTGATACTCTGCTGTGCCCACAGGTTCAGCCCCATAATCCAGCTGCCACACATCAGCTGAGCTGCAGTAACTGATGCCAGCCCTCAGCAAACGCAAACTGAAATGATTGAGGTGGGATGTGTAAGTGCCAAGTCATATTTCCCCCCATTTGCAGCAGACTAAAAGTATGCACATGGACAGCTAGAACACTACAAACATCCCCTCCGCAGCTACCTCAGCCATAATTCAAGCGCACATCTTAAACCTCAACTGTTTGAGCACATGAAGAGGTATGCAATGTTTTATACACAGACTCCCTTGCCATTTTTAAGTTGCACAATCACATTTTTTTCCCCACAAATCTCACTTCTATTTACATGGCTTACCAGGAATTAGGCACAGAAATACCTTTGTTTTTCTGGCCCTGGGAGCCTACCAATTCCTAAACTTCATGCACTAGCTGTTTCCCTCTGAGATGTTCCAACCTCAGCTGCACAACTGATAAAAGTACTCTAGATATGCTAAACCCTTCCGACTTCTCAAAACACCACACCCCAGAGGTGATACTGCTGGTGTTCATGTTTTCTTTTCCAGCTGGAAAAGGATGCTCAAGATTTTGCCTAAGAGCTCTTGAACTCACATCAGATATTTGAGGTGGCATATCTGGAGTGGGAATTCCTCAGTCTTTCCAACTGAAGTTGTTTCACTTCACCTGTCTTTTTAGCCATGGAGAAGGCTGGGGTCTAAGTGTCGATTTCCACGGAGTTTGTTATGCAGACTGGGACGTACAATTAATGCGTAACTGAAGACTTTGTCAAAATACCTGTAAAAGATTGCATCTCCCTTCTTTTGAGATTTGTAGGTTCTTACGTTCCTAAACACAGAAATGGGCACTTTTGCTTTCTTCTTTGATTTTGTGTACGTTATTTCCTAAGTTTTTAAACCACAAATTCCACCATATGAACCAAACGTGGTTCATTAATAGTGTTGGAAAGGTTATATTCAGTGCATAGATCCTCACCTAAAGATAACATGGCAATGCTGAAACTTTTTTTTCCCCTCTAAGTGGATAGTGGTTCTGGGTTTTTGGTTTTGGTTTGGACTGGTTTGTTTTTTTTTTTTAAATCTGCCTGAAGAAGACTCCAGGCATAGAAAATTTCAGCCTGAACAAGGTGTTGGAAATTGAAAGAAACATATTGGAACATAAAGCACTGCACAACTTTGACTTCAAGAATCACTACTTCAGATGAATAAAATTATAATCATATGTAGACTTACACAGTGTTGTTCATCCTTAGAGTTTAAACTGCCTTATAATAGAGGACTATCAGAAACACTGGCTTTACCTCAGCTAGAAAAATTGCCAAAGTCAGGACAGACTAGGCTACTGTACAACTTGCAATTCAAGCTATGGCTTCAGAAAAAGTTTGTTAATTACTGTGATCCTGCTCCCACTCTCAGGAAGGGAAGTGTGACAGGTAAGACCATCACCCCTGAATGGAAACAAACGGATTCTTAGACACACGAGCAGAACTTCATACCTTGGAGGCACATCTGTAAGTGCCTGGAGGCTGAACAGGACCCTAGCCCTTCTTCTTCCCTTGGAATGGGAAAATGAAAGAATCGCATCTTCACCTTTGTAAGGTTTGGACCCCCCAGTTTTCCCTATTCAAAGGTATTTCTCCGTCTTGAAATGCACAAGAGATGGAAATGGAGCATAGGAAATGGTGGTTTGCAAGGAAAGTTTTATTTTAAGAATAGCAAGTGGTTCGTATAGTCCCAACTGTTCGTGAACCCACCACGGCTCAGAAAGCCTGTCCTGGACCCCACAGAAGCCCGTGTAAATATTTTACCGTATGTCGGAAGCAGCCTGGAGAGCTATGCTCTGTTACTGATGCAGGGACATGGAAGGGATTTTTTTGAATAGAAATCTTGCCATGGCAATGGGATTGCTGTAGCCATGTCGTCACGCTTGTGTAGCCCCAGACTGCTGTCCACCCACAGCTGTGAGGGAGGACACACAGGCCCCTCTGAGGGCTACTGCGAAAGCAATTTGACTCAATTGTATTCATAGCATTAGAAAAGACACAGGCTTGAAATCAGGAGTCCCCTACCCCGCGCTGCCAAGGATTTCTGCCGTTAAAATGTATGAGTGCAAGACACTGAAGGTCCCTCCTCACCTATGTACTTGCTACCTAGCTCTACCAAACTTGTGTTTGAGAAGCAGCATGGAGCAGTACAGCCTATAACATGCTAGGTACCCTCATGAGCTGTTTTTCAATAGAGAGAACTATGCAGTTACGTTGAAAATTGGATTGTTTTGTCCGGCTACTGCTCATTAATGACATTAGTGCAGTTCAGCAATGCATTTGCTCACTGGTGTCAAGCTGATGATGGCAAATGACCTCCAAGCTACCTGGCTGTCTCTGAGTTGTCCTCCAGAATTGCTGCATGACGTTGTCCACTTCCAGCCGGGGCAGCAGAAAACTGAACATTGTCACAAACTGAATAAAGACACCCACCATTTCGCTCAGCTTCCCACATTCCAGAAAATGCCCATGGTGTAAGGGTTAAGAGCCTCTCTGATAGCAAACACTTCAGTCACACTGCTGTGAGGTATATAAAAGTGTTTTTCAAGATTACATATCTCCATAGGTTATACCGTCATTATAAGGAACTGCATTTACACAGTAGGGGAATTTACGTTGGAAACGTGACACTGCTAGTACAAATGTGAACTGGAACAAAAGTTACCCAGGAAAGAAGCACCTTAAACCTTTCATTTCAAAGAATCTGTGCTAAGCCTGAAGAGAGCAAATAATGAGCAATGAAAGGAGTCTTTGTTATGCTGTGATTTCAAAGCTCTGCCAAAATGTCAAATAATCCATTTAATCAATCAGAAAATTAAATAATGTGGTAAATTCCCAAGGTAGTGTGAGGTGTTAGCTGTGCCAAGTAATTCAGCTACTGCATAAAGCTTATGTCACAATAGCAATTACTTAATAAGTCATTTTTGTCTAACTGTGTTGATGTAAAAATACAATTTAGTTTTCAAATTATTTGCAGCTGTGCTCTTATTGGGATACAGCATGCAATACCTCAGGAGATATTTACATTTGTCTCTCCAAGCACTGCTTTAATTTAATTTTTATCACACTATATCCTTCAAAAAGTTCCTATTATCTCAACACACTAAGAAATTGATTTCTTAAAATGGGCGTTCATGAGATCATGTAAGAAAAGACACTATCTGTTGATTCACATACAAGACACATTTACACGCCTCTGACACCAATACCAAAACTCCTATCAGTTCAAATACAGATTCTTTGTGATGTTTACATTTCAAATTTGGTGATTTATTTCAGGACAGAGTTTAACACTCTTGAGAATCTTGGATTATCATGAATTAAATTCTGGAAATGTAAAACAGGCTACACTGAACATTTTTTACATTATAGAGTATTTATTTTCTATCAGTCTCAAAGGACAAATTTGACAGACTGGTTACAAATGTAGATTTTTGCATCTAACAAGCCTAATAAAATTATAGATCCATTCTGTTAATGTGAAATTAAATACAAATGTTTTATTAAAGTAAAAAGTTCAAAGAGTATTTAAATGCAGTATGTTAGTTTAGAAAACTTGAGAATACTTATATTGTCTGCCAAAAAATTCACTTCTGTTGCATAAAAATGATGAAGTTCAGCTTAAATTTAATAAGCCTTAATTTTAAAACAGACTATTTTAGATCTCATTCTATTATCTACACATTTGCATACAGATTTCCAAGAATTTCTTCTGAACTCTACCTTGCGTCAGCGGCAAGAGATGCATCCTCTATCTACCTGTAACAATATGGACAATATCTGTTTTTCCTCCTTTTAAAAATTGAAATGCTGACACAAAAGCATCATAAACTCTATCAAATATATACCTACACTTCAGGTTTTAAAGAAAAAAAAGCATTCAGCATGGCAAACAAAGCCCAACCTGCGTTCATGACAGCAGGTGGTGTGTGTCTTTGTGATCCTGGAGCCTATTAGCATGATCTCCTTCAGTGGCCGGATGAATAGGGACCTTCCTTTCAGAAGCCACAGTGAGCTTCACAAAAGCCTCTGTGCCGAGGAGGGCTGGAATGAATCCAGAGTCATGCAGCTTTCACTAACCCACTGATCCTTTCTTTGGCTCCCCATCTCCACTGCCTATCTACCTCTCCCCGTCCCCCTGCGTCTTGTTTCCTGGACTAGTCTCATTGCCTATGGACAAAGACTACAATGAAGATAGTAAAAGTATCCTACCAAAATGTATTGAAATGGGCCATAAGTTGAGAGCTCCTTGGCGTGACTAGAACTTGCACTCACAGCTTCTTCAGAAAATTCAGTAACTTTGGCCAAAGAGTAAGCATCAAATTTGTATCAACTCTGAGTACTGCTAGTCTCCAGATTTTATCAGACCAGGGCATCTCCTCACACCTCCCCTTCCAATGTCCTTCAGAAGCACAAGTGCTTCCAGGGCTGAAGAAGAACCAACTTCCTCGTATTTTCTTGGGGGGGGAAAAGGCAGAAATTAACCTAAAGAGCAGGAAACATAAGTGAAATAACAACAAAAAACCTGTTTGTCCCAAATAGGTCTACGAGATAACTATTTTTTCTGTAATGATTCTTGGAGTTTCCCTACTTGCTGAGGTTCCAAAAGCAAGCAAGCTAACTCATTCAAAATGCCATTTCAGGTTGACCAAATCTGTCGAAAACTCAGGTCCAGCCAAAGCGTTTGATTTCAAAGTTGAAGAAAAAAATCCTCTCAAACAGTTCACCTGCCCAAGCAAATAATTGGGAACAAAGACCCCGAGTTCTGCCCGGAAATATGGGTAATGACATAATGAGAGGCAAGTTCGTAAGGATATGTAGTATCTTTAAGTAAATCATCAGATGGGGCTGGAAAAATGGGCACAATTCTGGTCATATATGCCTTTTTCCATGGAAAGAAAATGCTAGTTTTATTTTAGCAATAACTGTTGAAAAGTAGAAAACCAGAAACAAATGCCCCCCATGTTGACAAGGTAGAGAGGAGTATCAAAACTCATGGAACATTTGCCAGATAGTCAAGTTCTGGGTGATAGCTTGTAACTAAAAAGAGTGTATTGGAGAGGACTGGAAAGTAATACACTGTGTATAATATTTTTTAAGAAATCAAGAAAAACAAAGACAATTAGAATAAATATTAAATACTGTAAAGGGTAGTAAAGCACCAGGTTGACAAGACACATTTCAAACTAATCGTAGGAATTCAAATAATACTGAAAAATTTGATCAGAAAAACTTTTGTCTCTCTCTCTCTCTCTCTCTCTGTGTGTAGATCCTTCCATCCCTAACCCCACAAACTGAAATCGCATCTCAACTTCTTGTCTCATAACATCGTACCTATTTTTCCAAAACCCAACATGGGGTTGTGGATGCACAGTCAATTGACGCTGACATCAGCGAGATAATGATAGTGCTAGGAGAATAGGTAAGTGCCAGTCTCCAGAAATAGCCTTTCCAATTTTATATTTATATAGCTACTGCAAACCTCTCTTCTTCCCTCAGTGGCATGGCCCTCCCCAACAGTTAACAAAGCCTTTCTTACATCCAGATTGAATTGCTGTAATTTATTCTCCATGATGCTACCCTTGAAGACGGCTTTAAAGCACTAGCTCCAGCAGAAAACAACTGCCCTTCATTTTATGTTCCCAGCCTTGGAAAACACATCACGCTTATTTTCAGAGATTTGCACCCTTTCACGGGTGACACTCAAGCTCTTTGCACTGTCCTAGAAAGACTTACAAAATCCTGCTTGGACGTGAGAATGCCAAGAGGTTGCTTTTCCTGAAAGCTGGCATGTACGTTTCCTAAGACAGCATTTTGAAGGCATAAGTAGCATATTGTCTTGCTCTTGACTCAGGCTGTTAATAAATAAAAAACGCACACAATATGGACAAATATTAAACAAAGTGGTAACTTTAACATTTCATCTCCGCGACAAGACCTTGTTTTTTTCTGACAAGTGACTACATTTTAAACGTACATGCACACACTTTTTACACAAATTGACACTGACAAGAAAAGCACTCTCTTTGCCATCACGGCAAGGTGTCACTTAAAACTTCTTATAATGCATGATTCAAAGAGGTATTTCTGGTGTCATGTTGCAGGATTCATAAGAAAGCATACTTCTTGCTCAGAAAAAAAGGAAATAAACAGATCAGCTCCACCCTGGAGGCAGGGGGAAACAAAAATAAGTGGGACAGAAATAATAATTTTTTTCAGGAAAGAATAGACTAAAGAAGGTATCTACAATCTCTATGGATGAACTACTACTACGAAGAAAAAAAAAATCCCAAACCAACCCTCTCTCTTCCCACAACAAAGCACATCAGAAACCCAAAAATGTGTTTAATGTGTGACTACTCCAAGACAGGTCATTGCTCACTAACGCCTGGGTCGAATGCCCACGGCACTTGGAGTTGGTTATGAAGTGAAGTCAGTGGAGTTACATCAGCAGACACGCCATGAAGAAAGGTATCAAAGTGCAATAGAACTGTTAGGCCATTCCAGTGCCCAGTGTACAGGGATATATTTACCTTTGATGTTATTTCAGAGGACTGTAACTTTCCTGGCATCTCTCTCCATGTATGTCAGTGCACCACTTTGCGACTTCTGTTTGGAAAACCAGAGCACTGACTTGGTTTAGGCAGTTTCCAAAAGCCATGCTTAAATTTTTAGTCTGTATTTCATTAGACAAATGGGACAAATAAAGTTGGCAAGATGAAACCTCCTACAGGTATGCTGAAAGGCCTTGTAACGGCAGACATGAACTGGTCCTGCTCGTGCTCCAAGGAAAAAGGTTTGCTCCCAGCGGACACAAAGCAGTGTAGCCGCATTAGCATGACACAGAGCCAAATCTTGTATTTTCAGCACCTCACCCTAGAAACACAGGCAGAGTAAGCTCATGTCAGTGGCCAAAAGGTCAGGTAGGCACTCCGTATAGTTTATTGGGGGGGGGGCGCGGGGAGAACAAATTTTTCTTTACTGGCCAAATCTCCTTCAGATCATAGAAAGCATGTATATTATTCCCTGAGTGAAAATATCACACCAGTTTGTATTATGAGATGTCCCCCCCCAAAAATGCAGGTATGACAGTGGCCCCAGTGGCAAAACCTGCCTTTTGATACTCAGTTCTGAGTTGCCTCCTTTAATCCTTACTATTAGCCAAGGTGGAGGCAATTGTTTGCACAGTGAAGTTTATGCTGTGCTAATAAAGCAAAGTGTCTCAACCTATTTATACCAGGTTACCTGAGGGTTTAAAAACAGCATCGACATATTCAGAAAATATATACACTGCATTTTCAGAGTAGTTTCTGCTAAAATGCACAGTACTTGTTAGCTTCCTTTGGTCGCTGCAAAACCAGAACTACTATGGGAGAATGAGCTGGATTCTCCTCAACTGTTAACAATTAGTAAGTTATTTAACAAGTTCCAGTCACACCGGTGTAAATTTATTGAAAACAACGGCATTGCAAAAGCACTGATCTAGAAAGATTAATGGGTTGGTACTGCTTAAACTGAGGACTTAATTTTTGGTCAGTAGAGCCCTTCCAAACTGGTGCTGACACACAGGAAAAGAGCTCCGCTTCCCTTTAAGATCCCATGTTCAACCATTTGGCTTGGCATTTAAAAGAAGTACTTAAACTTGGAGAACATTCGACTCTGGAAGTAATTTGGAGACAAAATACAGTACTGAAAATACACTCTACAGGTGGGACTGTAGGCTACTTTTCAAAGTATAGCCTGCAGTAAAGATGAACTGCATATTATTTAGGAGTGACAACAACATACTTTAAACTGGGAGAAATGGAGAAAAACAGTACAGGAGCTGATCTGAAACTATTTAAAGAACTTTGTCCCAGGTTTCTGAAGAGTAATTTCCAAAGTATATATTGAAAACATTTGGGGGCAAATGATGAAGACAGTTTGTATCTTAGCCAAACACAAAGTTGAAAAATAAGCCCAGTTTATTCTTTTGGCAGTACCTCCTGGATACTCTTGGGAGCAATTTTGTTAAAACACAAGGAAGAAAATACTTTGTGTTTTAATAGGAGTCTGAAGGTAATTTGTTTTACAGGTTTTTATAAATTTTTCTTCACATGGCAGCATTGGTGCAAACCGGTATCTACCATCTTTGTAAGCCCAAGTAAGACTGAAATAATTGCCACACAACATCTGTGAATTTAATCAAGGTTAAATTCTCTGTGTGCTATTCGATTTAAACCAGAAATTTAAATTTATAATAAAATGGGAAATATACCTCCTGCCTAACTATTGCTGGGGCTTTTCACCAGAAGATTGTCCTTAGTTACAATAATGAGAAAGCACTTTTTAGCAGACAAAAAATTCACACCTGAGAGAAATAATAAAGGAGTCAAAGTACCAAAAAATCAATAATGTTTTATTAACATACGCTTCAGAGAAAGAATACAGAAGGAAAATCGTAAATAATTGTATCAGAATAAGTAACATTCCCCAAAATATTCCCAAAGGAAATTGGTACCCAAGAACAAAGCAGCCAGAGCAGTAAGGCAATATGTGGAATGGCAGCACTGTAAGGGAATTGTCAGAAATTGTTTTCTGCCCCCAACACTGTCAGCCTTTATCTCGGTTCCAGAGAGAGAAAAGATCACGCACTTTCAGAAAGACATGTAAGCGGGGAAAAAAATTCTTTTTTAATCCCCAGATCATCTCTCAGGTTTGCTCTCGAACATGGACCGCTTGCTAAGAGGGTAGACCTTGCTTTGATTCCTTCTTAATTTTCAAGCAGTGAGAAATTCATTGGCTTTTCTTCGTATTCATTTTGGCATGTGTTTATTAGCTATATTAAATTCTTAGCTTAGCGTTTCATATACAGTGTTATCTTTGGCAGAAAATGAAAGATGTATGAACAATTTAAACACTGAACATTGATGTAAAGATGGATCGGCTCGTTACAAACTGACTTCCTCTCATCAAACTATGTGGGTGAAGGATGAAGAAACAAAATGCAAAAACATGGTAGTCAACGTGGTGACACACTAAATCATCTTCCAATCATTCTCAATAACTCTACAACTACAGCATGCTATCCTGATGGCCCCATCTGAGTTGATGATTTTTCACAATGTATTTCATGGCTTCCATCCCTACATGAGACTTTATTACTATCACATAGGAATAAAAAGCCATAAAACACTAGAGTGAATTTATCTTGATCAGATGCAATACTTATTTTCTTCACATGATTTCACCACCATTCCAAAACTAACCAATGATTTCATGCTACATTACTGAACATTTTAAACTACATTTCAATGACAAGAAAGACACTGAAATGGTTACATCACAAATTAACAGAGCTTTAGCCTTTAAACACATTCCTACCTACGAGAATCAAGAAACAATCACGAGACACAACCATTTAATTCACTGATAAAAGACAGGACACCACAGAAAAATATCACTTCCACATACATCTTTCAACACATAAGGAAAGACAAAAGACACAAAAGAAACTGGTATAGATTAAAGCTATGAAAGCACCACTACCAGCATCTTTTTAAAACTATTTTCCATAGTAGCTTCCTGGCATGCATTATAAAAAATTCAAACTCCATCACTAAGACATCTTTAAGACATCTGAGCTTAATTGGAGAAACAAAGCAAAATTCCCTGCTTATGGCACTGAAACAGCTACTACCACAGAGCTGCTAGCTAATATGACTCACTCGTCCCTAGGACTTCTACCTTCTTGGCTATGATAGATTTACTATAGCTCCAAAGTCCATATATCTCCTGATGAAAGACCAAATGAGACAAATTATAATATACCTTATTTTCTAAGCCAGACTATGATACCGAGGTCCTGGTCTGAAAACAGTTATTTATTAATGTAATTACTATTCATCTTCTTATTACTACTAATTGGCCAAGTTGAAACACAAGTCTCTAGGGTCATTGAAAAGTCAATACAATAATTTAACTGCCATTTGAAAATAATTTTGCTTGTACACTTGCAAGCAAACTAAGCTGCATCAGAAATGTCTTGTTAAGCTAAAAGCCTCTGATTTACCAAAAATATTTTACATTTTCCCAGCCATGTAACCCCACTGGCATGGTACCAATATTAATTCTGATGTACTCTTGACACTAGAACTAAAAATTAACTCAGGTTTGATTTATATACTGCTATCCTTTCTTGCCTACCAAATCCTATTTCTTGCATAATATAATGTTGATAGCATAGAAAAGAGCAAGAAATCATTAAATGAAAGGAAGTGCATAAATAAATTCAATTATCATGCATAAAACATGCAAATGATTTAAAGACTGCATATGAAACTCTGGTTTATATTCATTAATCTCAGGTTGCACTTTTGAGGGAGAAAGAGACACTAATTGGGTCCAGATTAATGCACTCCCAAACCTTCCAATTTGTTTTTAGGTGAGGGTTAAATGAGATGTATTAAAATAAACACAGCTGCTCACCTTCGCCAACCCTGTTTCGTTTGTGGGAGAAAGCGAAAACTAAAAAGTATATAAGTAAATTGCAGGCTTGGTGTACTGAGAATTTGGGCTTTTTCTGGACACTTCAGGACTGCCACGTACCCACTGCAGCTCCTTCTCTTTTTCTTTTTTTCTTTTTTCTTTTTTCTTTTTTTTTTTTTTCTTTTGGCTACTAAGATAACTTTGTGCTGAAAACTAGTCCAAAAACCAAGCTAGTGACTTGACATGGAGAACAGGGTGGGTAGTGCTGGGCCTAAATCCTGCCCTGTTTTCCTCCCTTCCCTACCCTGACTGATGCTGCAGATGGACCATCTTAAACTGCGTGCAGTCACTTCTAAAAGGGGCTCAGTCCGAAGCTGGCACGCTGCTGCCGCGCGGCTCCCTTACGTGGGCAACGGGGACTCACGAGAGGACTTGAGCAGTTCGGCTTTGCTCACCCAGCCGGCAGAAACACAATGCATAACGGGGCAAACCCCTCCGACCCACCGCCTGCTCCGTTTTTCGCTGCCCAGGGATTCCCCCCAGCCTCCGCTGAATTAGCTGGCTATAAAAATAGTGGTGCCCCGGCTCCCCCGTCCCTCTCCTGCCGGAGCTGGGTGCTGGTCCCGGCCGCTTGCCCTCCCTGGCTGGCAGCCCCGTGAGGGGCACAGGGGGAACCCAGGGACAAGCCACCGAGGACAAGACCGTCACTCGCAAGAGCGGGTGAAGGGGAAGCGGCGTCCCTGAGGCTGATCCTGCCCCAGGAGAAAGGGGAGCACGTGGGAAGGAAAATGGGTTTTTGGCCCAGAAACGAAAAACAAGGGAAGGACCCGTTCTCTTTCCTCCGCTGGCAGAGGAAGGTTAAATAAAGCGAACAAAAAAAGGTCACCAAACTAATTTCGTACTGAAACCAATGAATTTGGATGAGAGGCCCAAAGGGGAAAGGTTAGGGTGTTATCAGTGACATAATTTCTCTTCTCTTTTGTTAAAACGGTTGGAAATTAAACCCCTCCAACACAATGGGACACACTTTCTGCAGGGCGGGAAGCATTCAAAATCATACATTTCTCTGATTATTTTTTAAATTTTATCCTCTTGAACTACAGACATTACACCATGAAAGCACGAAAACACATACATGTAGACTCAAACATACATTCACATATATGGTTTCAGACACAGACCTACTTCTGCTGACAGCCTAACTCTGAGAGCTTTTTATTAGAATTAATTTTTGTATGTTTGCAGATGGTAAATTAGTTGCAATAAATAACAACAATAAGGCTGAAATCTGTCAACATCTTGACAAATATTCAGAGAGCCATTTAGTTAGGAAATATGCTTATGATATTCATTGCTCCTAAAAGAGAAAATGATTATACAGTAACTAAACCCTAAGTAAGAGCTAAAGATATTCACCTCATGAAGCCATTTCTCAACTAGCCCCTTGGCACTTGCTGGAATTATTCGCAGCACGAGCTCTACTTTTTCATTTTCTGCTGACTCCATGTGGGTAATTTCTGTCTCATGATTAAAAGTGAGCTTGGCAATTCCTTCAAAGCATTTCCTTAGGTGTGGTTGGATGCGGAGTGGATCCTTTGTCTCAAAAAGGATTCCTGAGAAATCACTGCTGCATCGAGAGAAAAAACCTGAAAAACGATAAAAAATGAACTTTAGAGGTATTTATATAAACATATTTTACACCAACACTGACAGCAGACAGATGAAATTGACTGTTTACCTTGGAAAGAATAGTCTTTTCTTCGCCAAATAATCATTCAAGGCCTTCCTGAATGTCATCCAAAAACGATTCTGCCTCCTTCAACTTATCCAGCATCTGGGGCTGCGAGATAACCCTCGTGGCATTGGTCTCCTTCACTGACTCCTTCGTTATTAGCCTCCTGGTGGGTGAGATAGAATACAGTGAATGTAATAACCATACTTCACACAACAGGCTCTCTCTCTCTTTTAAATTGAAAATCCCCTTATTACAAAACAAGGGGTGTTCTTTTTCTTCTACCTTCAAGTAGGACTGCCACATTCATTGCTTTTTACAAAAACGCAGCTGCTTTTTAAGCTACAGATAAATAGAATCTGCTAGGCGGTAATTCTACTCAGTCTGAATGCATTATTTTCTAAGTCACTTTGGCGAGGGACTTTTTATTATAAACTGGAATGAACAAGGAAAGTCCTTTTCTCAACTAATTATGACTACACTTTGTTCTATACTATTAACTTACAATGCCAGATTGATCAGCTTTTTTTTTTTTTTTTTCAGCCAGTTCAATAAATTAACATGCTTTTTCTGGGAAATTAGAGAGCTAATTATTAAGACTTTATAGACTAATGATGAAAATATAAATAACAGACAACAATAAAGAATGGTGTATCAATAACATTCACACAATCCCTTTGATGTGCACAATGCAATCTCCCATTTTAACACCACTGATGCACGGACGGGAGTTACTTTCACTCAATCTACAGAATTTTCTTCCCATAAAGATTTGTTAAACTGGATATTTTCTAAGAACTGAGGAAAAAGAGCAAAGCTGAACAACCATTTTTCCTATATCTATCCCTGGCACCCGTTTCGTTTTCCTATTGTTGGACTTTCAATTTATAAAAATCAAGAATGACAGAATAGAAGGCAAAGCTATAAAGACATTAAACCAGACAAACATCAGGACTTCTGTTGTTACTTTTCCCACTGTAAGACATAATGTAGTATGTTTGATTTGAAAAATAGTTGTGTTTATTTTTTTTAATCAGCTGCTTTCAAGAATGTCTTAGTTTGCAAAGACGAGTTTTATATTCCCCAGTAATACCAAAAACCAGAATATACCTCCGAGGTTTCTGGACCTTCAGTGATCCCGAATGCTTGGCTTTGACAAAGGAAAAGATACTCAACTACATTCCAAATGGACAACAACACATTTAGCTCAGCTGTTGTCCATAGCTCCTAACTACTGGTACACAAACACTCCAATAAATGAAATGTAAAGGTTTAGATATCACCACATGGTTCCTTTTATGCAACATACACCGTGATGAACTGAATTTAAATAAAGAAATAAATAAGAAAAATCCATTCTCCTTATTAGTTCAAATTCACTTTCAATACTTATGAGTTGAAACCCATCAGTACGGTAGAAAGACCTGTCGACAGAACTGCTTCTGTCCAGCATTCAGGATTACAAATTAGAAAGAATCCTGGAAACAAGAACTTGTTCACCGAAAGAAAACTCACACTGTCACCATCTCCATATCCTACTCGCATTCAAAATAATCCCATCCCTATGTATTTCTGCCTGAAATGTTATGAAAGGGGTATTTATTATACATTTTTCAAGCACCTACTGTAAGAAGATATATACGTACAGCCAACAACATTGTCATTGCTTTGGGATGCTAAAACTTGCTACTTCCATGAGGCATTTCTCAATCCTCTGATACACTTGGCAAACTATGGACCCTTTTGGGTTGCTGTTGTCCATATCTGGAGCCAACCTGGATGCTGGAGTGCCAGGAGAAGCCTAATTCATGTAGAATTAAGAACAGCAAAACTGTTCTATTGAGAAATAACTCTACATGTATCAGTGGAGCTTCCAAGATGTGAGAATCCACACAAATATTCATTTAACTGACTATAATTTATTTTAGTACCAAGCCGTGTGTTTGTGTGCACTCAAAATATGTCCTTTTGTATTATCTCTGAAACAAGGACACTATCTAGGATACTGCCAATTTAGGTATGTTATCTTTTGTACTAAAATAATAAAGAAATTTTGAAATGCTTATTCCTGCTTGCTTAAAAATATATCTGGATCTGTCCATTTAGCAACACTTCTTTTTGCGATGTGACAGTAAGGATACTAAAGAAATAACTGTGAATGCGAGAAGGCTTGCCAATGCGGGATACTGTTTTTCCTAAATTAATTTCAGAATTAAAGATATTCTCAACAATTTTGTGGCCAACTTCCAGGCATATGCCTGGCCCTCAGTTTATTGAGCATCCCACTTTTAACATTGCTAGTATCAGTGGTGCACAATACATTTTGATTTAAAATGAACCTATTTTATTTCAGCTGAATCAATTAAAAGACAATGAAATAGTCAGGTTGCACCCTGTGTTCATTCTCTGTCAAGTACTAACCGACAGCTTTTCACAGAAGGCAAGGTTATGGTGCAAAATGATTAAGTGACTCGACAAACATTACAGCCCTATTAGAGGCCCATTTACATACAGGGACAAGATCTATAAACTCCCAGTTCTGTACTTGATCCATCCATGTTTCCCTATACTTCAGAAGGCAGAATCAAAAAGAAGATGAATTCAGGAAAAACTAAAAAAACCCACCACATATCTTTACCAATCTCTTTGTAGCTCTGCTTTGCCTTGAAACTCTATGTAAGTCAGCTGCATATGCCTTCCAATATATTTCTTGCATGATTAAAAGCAAGTGTTTTACAGGTGCTTTTTGATACGCATGCTCTTTCAATATTCTGCAGGTCATTCAATAGCACATCAGTTATAACTGATAAACAACACAGACTTGGTAGTCTGGGGAAGCGACAGCAGCAAAGGCCAATTTTTACTACTTTCCCCTGCCTGAAATGAAACAAATCTCTAGGTCCTAACCATATGGGGAGTAAATTAGCAGCCAAAAGCTTACCATTTCTTCTTGACGCCTCTCCTCGTGCTGTCCCAGAGTTACTTGTGAACCAGAACTTGAAGTCACTACTCCGTAATACCCTGCGTAAGTCACAAAAATGAAACCATTTTTCTTTGAAAAGAAAACATTTTCTCCCAGATATAAATATATTTGACATCAAAATACTCTAATAAATATTTTGCTAAAAACGTTCTTTACCTGTTTCCAGTTTTACTTCATGGAGTACAATGAGAAACAAGCCATGCACAAATGCCTGTTTGCCTTTCTCACTTGAATGATTCACTAACTCACTGGGAGGCTGTGACTCTATTCTTTCTGAGCTCACATCATAAAAACTAAGCAGAAATCAATTTAAGACAATGAACTTTAAACTTTATTTTCCCCCTCGGTATTCTAAAGTGGCACAGCTAAGTTGGAAAAGTTTTAAATAATGAAAGTCACTGAAGCCTAAATCACATACAATAGTGAAAGCTGAGATGTGAGATGGAGATGAAATCTAAAAGCTAATTAAATTCAACAAGAGCCTCTCAAAGGCAACATACCAGCTTAGCCTCCCATGCTAATATTTCGTTTTGAAGGGTGCAGTAAATGGAGGGCCTTTCATGGCTGCAGATTTCACAATGTGATCCACCAGCTAAACCTGAGAGGGGAGAAAAAAAAAGATTAGATGCATGGATTACTGTACTGAATAGATGCCAAGGCCAAGATAAAAAGAATAGATAAGTTGGGGCTTCTGAGGAGCTAAATTTGAAGCCAACCAGCAAAACGGATTGAACCTTATTACCTCTAGTCACTGAGAAATTCCCTAGACAGTTGGATGTAATTTGAAAAGGTCAGAAAAAAATTTCCTTCACAGTATTATTGCTTCATGGTTTAAGGGTGTACATTTGTGAGATGCCAGCTCTAATCATTTTTATTGACTTGCTCAAGAGAGACAGACAGATGCACAGGGAGGCAAGACAGATGGATAAGACATACCCTACCTTTGTTTCCAGTTCTAAAACATATCACAGTATTAGGTATGTTTTAATGTTAATCATTTCAGTTTATCCTTTGCCATCTCTGAGAAGAACGTGCCTCGTTTCTGTAAGTCAGCCACAAAAGGGGGAAAAAAACCTGTGCATATCATTGGAAACTTGCTACAATTTTTCATATCTGATCTGAGTGTTCATTGAATTCCATGTGAATCTGAAATATATAACTGAAATTCAGTAAGTGTAATAGGATTTTCTAGACAATTTTAGGTATGCTCAGTTGATTTTTCTTTTCACCTAAAGGGGAGCAGTTCTCACGGAACAGATTATAAAAACGACCTTCAACACACTGACAGTACAAGCTTTGTTACCAGTGTAGCTGTCCTGGGGAAAAAACCCAAACAAACAAAAAAAGCCAAAACAAACCCCCCCAAAAACCCAAACAACAACAACAACACCACCTTAAACCCAAACCCCTCCAAATTAAAAGCATTTAATTCTTTGACTTAGCATACACAAATGCTTGTAATCAAATATGAACATTTGCTAACATTACACTTACAGTCAATTTTTTTGTCATGCAATTAAAATGAAAGGAGATTTAACAACACAAAAGCAGAATTATCAACCCCAACTCCTGGAAAAGTTTAATTAACATTAGATTTTCTTTTGCTCAGAAGACATTTGTCTTCCATTCATAATACAAACATCGGTGTTCACTGTATCCTGGCCCTGAATGCACCGCAGAGGCAATTTTAATGGCCATTAAAGTACGGCTCTGTGAGTTCCTCTACTGCATTATGTTTATGGAGCCCGCCTGAAAGCTGACTAAAACTGTTTCCACTTGGATAAGAAAGCCATTTCCATATGGTCATGTTCCCTCCCCTCAAGCCCCGTACATTCAGAGAGTAACAAGAAATTGCAGCAGAAGAGTTGCAAATATATTCACTCCTCCAGAACTTTATAGCTCTGAAAGGAAATCAGAAAGGCTTAGCTGTAGCGAGGAACAAAAAGCATGGGGAATTGTTCTGCTAATGGAAGCTGATACTTTAAATTGAAATGGGACTGTTCCCCAATAGAAAAGATACATGGACCATTTAAACATAATACTTCCTTCAACAATTTAGGAAGCTTTCGAAAGAAGACATGTGCACCTGCGTATTTGGAAAGGGGGCTGGGGAGAGGTAATCACATACTACATTTATAACAATTGAGTTAGACTCTACTACTCTTTTTTTTAATCAGACTCCCACTGTCAGCTTCAGGATGATGCTGAAACAGAACAGGAATTTAGTTTTTTAAGATCACAGATGTGTAACTACAGAGGAACCCTCCAGTTTCTGCGGCAACATGACAAAATTTTGATTTTTATTCCTCTTTTTTCCAACAGAAGGAATGATAGAGAAATTAAGTTCTGTCATCCTCCTGATCTAAGCTCAAAGATGAACTCATGAACCCTATGAATCTTTTTTTGCAGAAAAAAACCTTATTCATCATGAAAATAGGGTTGTTCAAGACACAAACATTTAATGTCAGAGACTCAATTTTCCCAAGATTATTCCTCCAACATATTTTGATGCCACTTACAACACTGTAATGTGATGCCACCTCATTCCATTTTTGCAAGACCCTCACTTCTTTTGTTTCCTTTCTTTTTTTTTCCTGTCCCCTCAAGAGCAGCATGTGTTAACAGACAAGTAACTTAAATCCTGATTCATCATACCAGCTGTAGAAGGGAAGGATAGCAAGAGTGACAGCAGTGTTGCCCTATTAGTAGAGTCCACTGTCTAAGGGCCCCAGTAACACCAGTAAGGACACGTTGGCTTGGCTTTAGATTCAACAGCTCTAGTTCCCGTGGGAAAAGGGATTCTGCTTTTTGGTGGTTTTGTTCTCCCCTTGCTGATCATTTCTTAACAGTGGCATGGGATATTTTACCTAGCTTCTTGGAAGCAATGCTGCATGATCTTGCATATTGTCCCCTGTCTCAAATCAGCCAGGATTCAACGACTATTTAAAGAATGGAGAGAGCGTCTTCAAGATTTTCAGTATGACATCCTTATCACTCTATCTGAGCCAACAAACATGTGGGAGAAACTGGGACTTTGATAAGACAACCAGCTCATGATGCTCTATCCAGAGAGAGCGAAGCTGATCCTATCTAACCCTCACACCTTGGCGACAACACCCTCCCCCTTTTTATAAGTCTGTTTGCCTCCCATCTGTGGCTTTTATTTGCCATGCTGATGGTAAAATTACACAAAATTCAAATTATTGCTAACTCCCACTGTAACAATAAGGTTAGTTAACTACTGAAACAGATTGCTCAGAAAGGTGAGAAATTTTCAGTTACTTCTAATCAGGGTCTATTTTTAAACCATATTCTTGCAGTTCAACCACAAGTTGTTTGGTTAGGTGCAGAAATCACACTTCTCTCCTTTCCAGCCTTTAAATCTATAGGGTTGTGACCCAAGTGGAATGCCAGTTGGTGTAACAGGATTGCACCACAGCAGTGATCTGGTAGGGTTTCTTTCTTTTTGTCTTTCTGTGTGCAACTTTTATAAATATTAAATTTGAAAATAAAGACCTCGCAGTCCTGTGTCCTAACAACGTCAGAAATTGTAGCTGCCTTTTTCTTGTGAACATTGGATTACTGAAACCTGTTCAGCACGTGATTTTAACTGTAGCCAATCAAAAAACGGGAATCTACACAATAAATTGTGTTTTCTATTGGGAGCACGTACCCCTGTGAGCTACAAGACAGGTATTCCCTGTCCGTCTTTCATTAGCTGACTTGAATGCATCATCCCCTTCATTTTAGATGCAAAGCCACTCCTTCCCACACATCTGATATCAAAGTGAAATGCCATTTGTCTGCCCTGACCAACAGCCAGACTCCTCACAGGACTCGAGGGAGGGCTGGAGCTCCTTTCTGTTTTGCCAAGTCTAGAGGTTGTCCATGCACTCTTCAATTTTGTTCTGATCAGCAGAGATGCCCAAGCTGTACCCCTCTTCTTAAAAGAAGAAAACCACCACCAACAAAAAGCTGGCTATAGAGCATGTCCCAGACACAGTCCTAGTTTTAAACGAGCTCCAGTGACACTTCAACCTGCAGCAAGCCATGTTGCTCACCTATATAGCGCACACAAAAGAATTAGGTAACTATTTTACAGATAAGGAGGAAAGGCTTGAGAGATGGATATGAGTATCATCACTCAGATTAACCCAATAAGCAGAGTTAGCTGGTAGCTACCAGTTTTATTACCTCCAAAGTACTCCAACAGGTCTTCTCCTTTCTGAACAGACTAGCTATGGAAAAGGCTGATGACTTCTCTGTCCCTCTCTCTCTTTTTTTTTTTTTTTTTTTTTTTGTGTTAAGCTCAATATAGAAAGGTTTTCAACGAAAGCACAGAAAACATTCCAGCTTCTTACATCATATTGGGGCAGCTAAGCCAGTTTTGCATTCTTCAGAATATGTCTGAATAACGATGATCTTAAAGGTCTTTTCCAACCTAAATGATTCTATGATTCTATGTCAGTTAAACATTTACTAACCATTTACTAACCATCACCACTCTGTGAGTGCGTAACTTTAACCTGTCATTTTTTGCTATACAGAAGAATTAAAGCACTCTCAAAAAAGGCTGTAGTACACTTATTAGATGTAATGTTTATGTCTTAAATACCAACTCATTCTTAAAATAAATTAGATCTTAAAGACATAAGGAAAAAAACCCAACTTGTGGATTTACTATGCATAAAAGTCCATCTTGCCAAATTCTCTCATGTGAACACTGATTCAGCTTCCAGCTCTAATATCATTAAAATTAACTTCCAACAAATTAGGTTTGGGAACAATGAAATGCAATTAAAATACTGTATGTACTGCAGCAGAAACAGATAACGTTTTATGCATGTTCAGTGGGAAGAAAGAGAAAATCTTTTCTTGTTATTAATGTCACTAATGAAGGGATCTCTAAATATATATATCGGTACAGGAAAAATTTATAACCAATTTTTTCTCTTGGCATTTCAACTAGCAATTCAATGTTGATTGATAACATGGAGAATGCAAACCTGAATATTTGCATCATCAACAGCTGTTAACGCATGAACTCTTCTGTCTTTCTGAGATGAAAAGTGAATATATCCTTCCAATCAGCAGTCATTTTAAAAGTATTCTCTGAAACACAGTCCTTAATGATTTGGGCATTACACTTCAAACTTTAAGCCTTTCATCTATTTTTCAAGAGTAATATTTAAATCAACAGCCACAAGGAATCTTCCTTCAGTGTATTGTTGAATCTTCTCCAAGTAATACACACTATAAATAATTATGTAACAAAATTGAATCTCGATTTTTGTGCATTTGGTTTTTGTTATTAGAACTGATTTTGGAACCTAGAACATATGGGTGAGTAAACTGTTTGGCTGCCCTACAAAAGCATAATGGAGATGCAGCCAAGGTTCTCCTCATGCTGTTCGTTATCTCATCAATGTAAAGTTTATATAATGCAACACAGACACCACAGGTTTCTGTTTTAAAATGTATTGCTAAAAGATGTGTGTCTTTTTTAGGCCTCAGACTTCACTCTGAGTGAAGTTCACTTTCTATGGGTTCTACTCCAAAAATTTAACTCTAAATTCATTTAAACCTAGTAGCTATGGTAAGAAAACCTCTTTTTAAGGGCAGGCTTTCTTTAATGTCTACTGTTAATTTAGGAGTTTGATCATTTCTTTAACACAGATTCGGTGAACCGCTTTTGGCTTTCTGAGCTGACAGAGCACTGACTCCTCTCCAGCCACATCAAAGCTAGGCAGCGGTAACACACACTTTCTTTTTGTTCAATTCCCTTTTTTGCCAAGCAAAACCAACCTTTCAATTATGTAAAATGTGTATATGTATATAAATACATATGCATCTATAAATATGTAAAATTTATATTACAAATAAGGCCCAGAGTGAATGGTCAGGACCAAGGAGTTACTGTACTCTGCACTGTACAAGCAAGAGTGGATATGCCTGTTGCCCTGAAGAGCCTTCCATTAAGTTAAAAACTATGGTGTTTTGATTATTTTTTAGCAGTCCACGATAGTCTTGTGACATTTCATTATTTGTTCACTTACAGTACATTTGTCATTCACAAACAGGCACAACACTTAAAATGGTACTGTTGATATTTATGCCTCTACTCCATGACATGCTATTTGAATGAATGCATTATTATTTTTCATTAATTGTACCACAGTAGTGCCTGGAGCCCCCGGCTGAGAGCACCACATTGCAGCACAGACTAGACCCCACCACATTCTTCACTTTGCTCTCTCAGAGGCCTTACAGCCGATCCAGATGAAACAGAAGTTGGAAATGAAAGAGAAACAAAGTGACTTGCCTAAAAACTTCCTTTTACCCCTCCTCCACACGTGCATGGACACACATTTTTTTTAAAGAGATGAAAGAGAGCTTACAGGGAAATATATCGTACAAGTAAGGAATCAAAGTTTGTATTATAATGAGGAAACAGGGAAAGAATGAAAATTGTGCTAACATTTTACAACACACTGACATTGTTGAAGGCAGACTCAAGTTGCATAGGTCCAAAAGGAAAAGGACAATCATGGCAAAAACATTTTAAAGTTATACAATCTAACTGGAAAAAAGGCTAGGTAATGATAATATCAAGATTTTATTTTACACATCTGAGAGTTCATGTGCTTGGAAGGAAATATTTTGTTCCACTGGGAATCTGGCTGAGCCTTCTTCCTTCTTTCCAAAAGTACAATTTCCATTCTCATACCCAGAGAAAAAATTAACATAAAAATAGTCTCTGATTTAAACATGATCTGATACTACTCTGGAGACTAATAAGCATACCGAAAATTTGCCTCTAAGAGAAAAAGAACTTTTTTGCAGGATATCTGCAGAGAGACACTGGTAATTGTTGGAAAATGCTCCAAATTTTGGAACGATGGTCACCCAAAATGGAATTAGCAAGAAAAAGAAGAGAGAGGTGGTGAGAGTTTTCATAAATTTCCTGCATGATCCTTGCAGCCATTTTGATGGGCTATGTATTTATATACGCATACACACATGAGTATACCAAATACAGGTAGAAACACACTCACTATACAATGCAAAACACAACTTTTCATACAGGTCTTTTTACTAGTTTAAACGCACTTAGGCATATTTTTATCTGGTCATGAGATTTTCCTTCTGAGAGTTTGTAGGCTTGGAAAAGCCATTATTCAAAAATCATGTATCTTATAGTAGATATTCACCAAATGAAATGCCCTATGTTTATGGGAACATAAAAATGCCACACACAGATTGGTTCATAACTACCACACAGGCACCAGTCAGCACGTATATACACACTTTGGAAAGAATCAAACTAATTGCAAATATGCATACTGCTTATTCTATTTCTCAGTTTGCGCAGCTGACAATTGACACCTGAAATAGTTCATTAATAGGCATTCTAACATAAGAAAACTTACTATCTTATGTTGAGGTTTTATTCAATTCATGACAGTTCTATCTGAAAAAGGAACTGGCCCAAAGTGTGTATATCATAGGTTCACACATGTGCACACTCACACAAACACGCATACACAATATTTGCTAGAAGAGAGGGCTGCAGCAGCAGTGATTTAATCATCAATGGCCAGTGTAGATGGAGGAAACACAGTAATAAATGAGGGACTATTGGAGAAGATGTAGTGGGAGTGGAGCTATGCAAGTGCTAAAAGAAGACAAGAACTTTCAATTTTATGTGATTGACAAAGGAGCTAATAGAGTTAATGGAGAAAGGAATTTATTTACATAGCTTGAGTCTTCCTTTCTGAGCATTCCTCCTGCACAGACATGGACAACCACGCAGAAAGCAGAGTATCTCTAATCTGACAGAGAAGATGGTACTGACTCACTCTACTATCTTACGTAGTTTTAAATAGTTGAAAGTAATTTTAGATTAAAAGCAGATTGCATTTTAATTCACGTACAGAAATGTAACAGGAATGATGTAGCTTGTATTAAAGAACAGAGGAAATTTTAGGAAATTTAATTTAAAAGTAGTTTTAGCGAAGACCAGTGATGAGAGAAAGAAGAAATTTTTGGTTATCAGTCTTGATTTGATGGAAGTTTGCAGATAACACACAGTTACTGCACTTGCCTTTTTGACATATATACTGGTGGCTTGTAATTTAAGCATGAAGTAAATTAATGGATGAAAAACAGTAGGTTGAAGCTGAATCTGAGCAGAACAGAGATGATGGTGTCTAGCAGAGAAAAGCATTTGGAAAAGTTCACATACAAAGTGAGTGTGATTAAAAACATTACACAGAGATAGTTGATTAAGTAGGAGTTTGCAAGTCTTTTTGAAATCCATGCTGACACAAGACTCTTAGAAAAACATTATTCACCATTGGTGATGGTACTTCTAGATGTCTACAGTAGCCTACTAGATTAACACACTTTGGGTTTGCCTATCAAAGGTAAAAGATCTTTTTTTCAGGTGCATAGCATCACTCGTGCGATTAGAAAGAAACAGCAACTGTAATAAAGCAAGACCAGCTAAAAACTCATGGCCAGCCTAAAGATCTTAAAGTAGAAGGGAAATATGATCAACAGGAGAAATCAAAACTACCCAAACTGTACCAAGCATAAGGAGAAAGGGACAGAGAGGAAAGAGGATCAGGGTAAATGACGAGGTAAGATATAGTCATGGTACAGAAACGGAAGTCAGAGTGAAAGTAAAAATAGCAACTGGACTATAAGAGAAAAGGAGCCTGGAGAAGGGGGACACATAGAGCCTGGAAGAGACTAGAGGACTTCACTTCTGACAGGGTCCTGAAGGATGAGTTTTTAAACAGGGACCCTCCAATGCATATCCAATGGATGCTTGGAGCTGAAACATGAATATAGAGAGAAAGAACATGTTATATACGCTCCTTTTATTTTTCGGGAGTGTTAATTGCATAATGTTATACAATTAACTTCAAAAATAGAAAACATTTAGTTGATTTAAATCGTATAGATTCATTGGAGAATAAACATATTCACTTAGTTTAGCAACAAGAAATTGTGCAATAGATGTGGACTGAAACTGACTTAAAAAGAAGTTCAAGTGAATAACTGAACTGTAAGTGCTTTCCTGTAAGTGAACTGTAAGGAGTTCCTGTAAACTTACAACAAAAAGACTATTTCAGAACACAAGCAGACCACATCTCAAAAATCCAACATATTAAATTAGGATAGATATGAAAAATGTCAAACATTATTTATAAAAGCAGAAGATGCTTTTCAGCTTGCAGTCTATACAAACATTTCCCAATACAGCAATAGCACGCTCCTTGTTTTGAGAAGTACCTTGGCAAGCCAAAGAGGTAGCCAACAGAGCCAATACTGACACATTAATTGCTTTGAAGACCAGAAACATTGCACCGAGTTCGCAACCGCAGAAACCCTGAATCCAGTGGAAGTATCAGAACAGAGGGGATGAAAATGTATAGTCACCCAACTCATTCACAGAGCAGTAACCAACAAAACATGGTGCCTCATCTTTCCTTCCAAGTAGACTCTGTATGACAAGAATTACAATAACGCAGACTGCATGTCGCAAAAGAAAAGACTGCAAGCGTTTAAGGAGGAGATGAAGACAGTCTTTCTGCATCAGCAATAGGTTGGTTTTTCTGCTGTAGAAGAATAACGTGAAATTCAACATGAATGGTTGAGTTAGGAGAAAGACAGATGAGTTGAAAACAAGCATACATATAGGTAGTGCTAGAAACCATTTCTATTCTTAGATGGGCTTCCCCCTAACCAGAGCTGTAATGTCACTACATGATGTGGAGATGTAAGCCCTACGAAGATGGTGCTGAGTGAGGAGGAGCTAGAATCTCCTTTTCTTCCTCCTTGGTTCATGTCTGCAGTTTGTGTGAGGTACGTTTCATCAGAACCAAACCTCCTTATACTAAGGATGTTTTTATCATGGTGCTTACATCCATAGCTTTCACGTTTTCTGCTTTAAAGCACTTCACTTCCAATACACCAACATTGATCTATTTTCCATAGGAATTTAATGACCACTCACTTTTATTGCTGAAGATTCTTTTTGAGAAATAATAACAAAACGGAATTAGACATGACACTATTTTATTTTTTCCTGCACGATTTTTGTGTCCTTCTTATTTGAGGGTTGACTGCACACCTCATAAGACACTGGCTAATTTTGGAATTAGAGTGCAAAGCCTAAAGAAAGAGAAAAGACAATCTTACTAACATTATTGGATCTCTTTACTAGGCAATCTTGTGCGTAAATTGTAGAATGCATAGTCTGGACACAAGGTGACAGCTTTTGGGTGTCAGAAGACACCAAACACACCTTTAGTTTGTTGGACGGAAACAAGAACCCATTGTAAAGCTAAGCCAACTTTTGCAGCTGTATCGTGTAAATGCCCTGAGCAGCAGCTGATCAACCAACTGAATTAAAGGTTACAGAGAGGTAGAAATATCATTTAGGTTCTGTGTGTTCTCACAAATCATTCATCTGCTGTTGCTGCCACTAAGATTCTGGCCTGAACTCCTATTCTGAAAGCTAAAAGCAAATACCGCAGACTCCTTTCTCACTGATTTTGCTCTCAAATGATGGTTGAGTAAAGGCCAAAGTTTGGACAGATTTTCTTCATCAAGCGCTCGCTTTCTTAAGGCCTTTATGTGGAAGTTGCTACCTTATTTTCTTTGAAAAAAAGGCCTTGGTAGATTCTTTTAAACAATGGATTAATCTGTTCCTCCTTTCATCTACCAGTCTACTTGAAGATCACCACCTGCCCAGAAGAGTTTGTCTCCAAATCATTTATTCCAGTATTTTATTAGTGAAAGCAATCATTGAATGCAATGTTTCATGATTTTTTCAAGCTCCATCTTAAAACTAGTTTGGATTTCTGTGTCTGCCTCTTTCCCAGGTGATGCTTCTCTTTCTCATTTACTCTTTCAGCTACACCTTGCATAAGGAAGTCAAGCTCTATTGAGGGTGGTGGAGTACTTGTCATTAAATGGTCTAGTATAACAATTTATGACTCAGAACTCCTGATAAATATGATTTACTGGGGATAAAAGCTCTTTACTAGGTCAGATGTCTGGACCGAAGAGACAGTTCATTATAAAGGATCACTCATATTTTGCAACTGTAATAGGAATGAAGTGATTCTCTTATCGTAGTGGTCCAAACCTGACTCGCACCACTACTGTTCTCCTCTTTAGCCTGAGTTAATTGCCAGCTGAACAATGCGGGTATCTGTGGCCGATCTATTTAGGAAAATGTTCCATCTGAAAAGCCTACACCAATGAAGTACAAGAGGGCATGACTAAAGGATTCAGGTACAAAGCTTAGGAGCTTAGATAATTGCTTGTAGAAAATATGGTCAGCTCTACATGTCAACTTACTCGAAACCAGAATTATTGAACCTTTTGAAAAAGGAGTAGTGTTCCCAAAACTAAGTAACCAGGCCAAATTCTATTCACCATATTCACCATAACTGCGGCATAACAGAGTCAAAAGAGTTCCCGCATTGCAACACACAAACACACAAGAAAATAGATTCTGACCAATTTATGTCAAGATTTGACACTTTTTATAACTATAACCATAGCTACCTACATTGAATTAGGACCGTTACAGATATCTTGAGAACATTTATGCAAGAGTTGTCCAAATATGAAAATGAGAACATTACAACTGTAACGACTATTTTGGTACAAATAGTTAGGCACAGTACTTATAATCCTTGCTTTGCCTTTTGACAAGACACTGTGGGAAAAGCTTCTGATGGAATTAGTGAGTTTCACATGGGACCTGACCTCTGAATATTTAAGCTCTGAAGCAAAAGTAAGAATAAATGGATTGAAGACTGGGCATATGCGGTACAGCTGCTGATTTATATTAAGAACACTTAAGTCAATGTATACGCTCTAGATATTCCTTCATACTACTTCCAAACTTATTTACAGTTTTGCATCCAACAGAACTATTAAGAGGGATTAAGTGCATTATCTGAATACCTAAATCAGTACTGTTCAAATAAAATTGAGAAAATAATTTGTATTTGTATTTCACAACACAGCTTAATGTAATTACAAGCCTTTCTACAACAATTTGAAATACAAAGCTCAATCCTCCTCTTATATAAAAAACGGACATATTTTTGTTATTGTTGCAAAATGAAAAATATCTGTTGTTGCAAAAGATCTCTCTTACTGAGATCTGTTTAACCTTCCTGTTATTTGGTTCTATTACAGTTACTATCTAGCTTTATTAAATTTGCAAAATAGTTTGTTTATCTTCATTCTGGGAAAGTAGGTGGCTATAATTTGCAAATATGTCGGTCAAAAATAGACCAGTTAGATGTTCTTGGCTGGCACATTGTCAACGCACACAATGAGTTCCTCCCTCCTCTCTCTCTCTCTCTCTCTCTCACACACTTCTTTCTCTCTTACATACACACACTCAAAAATGTCTCCAGTATAGTAAAATATTCACATTAATACTGGAAGCGATGGAGAAGAACCCCAGCCGACATCCCATCTGTTCCCATGAATTAAATTTAGAAATCATATGTAATATAGACATTTCTGTCTGACTATCATAAAGCCCTGACACATTCAGGCTTTCATTAAAAAGCTCTGAGATGTGACTTGAATAACAATCTGTCTTAGCTAATTAGTATTTTCAGTTTAGCATATTCACTTTCAGACGTATTGCTGTTTGCACATGGTAATTTAGGTAAACAGAGCCCATCCACAGCTGCATCAATTAACACTGCTAATCAAAACTGAATTCAGGTAATTAGGCACATTTATGCAAAAAGTGTGTAATTTGTGGGGAAAGCTAGATTCTTCAGTAATATTTCAATAAGTAGGAGTCTCTTTTTGCAAATAAGACAAGGAAATAATGGTAAATCAGCTCTAACATATATGTGATGCATACTCAGTGACAAATATCTAAATTAAATCTCACTAATTGGTCTGTATTTTCAGAAATTGGACTATATTTTTTCATATAAATGTTTTCCTCAGTGTTTCTGTATGGACAAGTGGATTCATTTCTGACTAAAAGTTTAGTGATTATTCAAACAGGACTTTAAAAGTTAATGTTTCCTCAAGCAGTTTTTGAGCTGTTGAACATAATGGTCCAACTTGTTCTCACTTCCAGTCAGGCAATTTTTAATGAAACTGCCCTCACTTCATTTTCAATTTAATTTCTTCAAAGAAGGCAGATTTTAGTTTACTTTAAAGAAAAGCTTCTAGAAATTTCTCCCACCACCCATTTCAAGAACGTAAAGTAGTAAATACTTCAAGAACATTCTGCCTTGACCTACAAAGTTTTACCAGAACTACAAGTTTCACATCCTTTTCTTCCCTACCCCTCACCCCAAAACCAGAATTGAAACCCTCCAAAAGTTACAGAAAAATTAAAGCAGTGTAAGAAACTGTATATTCATAACATAATTTTCATCTCTATTGAAATGGAAAGAAATGTTCATTGTAACACTCTACTCCAAGAGTTTTCATATGCAGCTATTCAAGTTATTCAAATTCAGTTCTCTGTTATGCACTCTTTCAGAAAACTATACAAGTCTGATGGACAAAAAAATGCAATTATCAACTTGTAGCTAATCTTCCATAAATTGTAAGACTGACAAAAAAAAATTGCCTAGGCAATTACTGATTTTTAACAGAAGCCTGAAATGAATCTACCGTTTTTGCCTACTTCCAGCTCATTTATTCTTCCCAAAACAAATAAATAAGACAAAATAATTTTACTTCCAAACTAATATAATACATTTACTCAGACTAGTCAGCATGTACCTTCTGCCCTGATTTCAGGGTAATTTTGGGGGAGGGATATACAATATATTTTCATCATGTGTAGATTTGCAACATGGAATATGTGGCTTTTGCTTAAAACTTCAGTGTAAAGAAAAAAAAAAAATTCTTTACAACTTTAAGGTCTAAGCCTATATAGCTATTGAAATAGCAGTGTGTTTTGCAATCATGTGCAGGGCAGTGCATGTATCACTATTCAGAAAGTTTTTTCTGTATAGAAAAGTGTGATTTGTTCTATTATGAAAAAAGATATGAAAAATGCTTAACATACACTGTATTTAAAAGGGTATCAAACCTCCAATTTTCATTTAGCTATTGGCAGAGTAGAATATTGAGAGAATACTGACAGAGTTCAGAAGACAAATAAAGCTTGCGGAAGAAATACAATTTTGAAGTATTTTCTATTCAAATAATCGTAGTGACTACTGCTAATCTAGTGAAATGTTAGAACGCTGAACAAGACATTTCTAACCAACCAGACCAGCTTAAAAGTATATGCAGTTCCCTGCGCCATCCTTACTGGGGGCAATGGGAAACGATGTTATAACTTCACCTTTTTTCCATTTTTCTGTTGCAAGAGAGAAACACTCACCTATGTGTCATACCACACGCTAAGCAGCTGTCCGATCTCTCACACGGCTTATTAACATTGACATACAGTGAATATCATCAAAACAATCTCATGTGACCTGTCTCTGAAAGAACTTGCCCTGCTCAGTAAATGCTTTCTCGAAAGAGCAAACAGAAGGTGTAATGACTAACAGTGTTTATTTTAGATGTTATACTCTGTAGGAAGTGACAACATCCTAGCCTCCCCCCTCACCACCCACCCTGTTAGTACTTTTTTGCCTAAAGTAGTCAGATATAGCAAGTATTCCAACTGACTTTCCAGAAATATTTTACTACACTGCCCTGTCTCTTCTGCCTGATTATATCGGTAAATATAAACAGACACATTTAGGAGCATCTCTTCACTGAACACATATATAGCATATATTATTACTTCATCATGAATTGTCCTGATGCGCCACCCATTTGAAAACATTATATGGTGTTAGAGTATCATTATTTCTTGCAATCTGGAATTTTTATTTGCTGTTGAGGTTTAATAAATGTATGGCAGTATTGGCTGATAACAGACAAGTGCGTAACGGGTATCTCAAAAAAGAAAATGTCACATGAAAGTTGGCTGGTAAAATAGGAATTTCTCACATATGCAGCCCCACTCTTTTTCCTCTCCTGCATTGCTCTACTGTAAAATATGCAAACGGATGGAAACACCTAGCTACTGAAATTTTAAAAAAATAAGGTGGATGCTATATACCTACTATTGTTAACTAAAATTCGATGGATACGTGTGATGAAAAAGGTCCTATAAATACCGTTTTCCTCAATTTAAAGAAAAGTTTCATCGTACTCCAAGCAGTCAAAAGCATTCCACGATTATATGCAAAAGAATAAATATTTAAAGTTCATATTTATTTTGTCTATAGAACATGCATCCCGTTAATCATAACATAAAAACGATTGAAATGTTTCATGTCCTTGGTATTCATAGGGTTAAATCAAGAACACGCAAAAATTTTAGTTTGAGGAAAGCAGAAGCAAGAGCCCAAAGCCAACAATTAGTACTCTACACCTTACAAGAGGAAAAAAACCTCAGTAATTTACAAATGTTGAAGGAAGTGCTAGTTCCATAATTAAAAATCAGGCAGAGATCCTTTTGGCAAATGGATCTCTTTGTTAAACATCCTACTAATCCAAGCCTGAAGGTATAATTTAGCACCCTGGAGGATTCCCTCTATACTTTTGCCAGCTGTTCCATTTAGGTCAGTCCACCACAAGTTTAGCTTTTATCTATTCCTCACTTTCCTCACTGGGTCCCAGAAGCAGCAGCCCATCTCTCTGAAGGCTGTTTAAAGTGTAAATGAAAAGATGAGACAGAAGTGAGCCGCTACCTCAGGGTCCTTAATTTCTGAACTGCAGTTCCTTGGACTTCCCTACCTTGACAGATGCAATATGAAGTCTTCCTTGATGAAAAGTGAGGAGGAAAACTGAATATGGAATGCAGATAGTACATTCATTATCATTTTAATGCTTTGCAGCTGCATGAAAGAATAGGAAATTTTACTGGGCAGAAGGTCTACTCAAGGCCAAACAGTTGCAGCAGCAGCCCTTCTGCCCTTCAGCCCAATTCCCAACACCACTGCTCCTGGCATGTAAGAAAAAGGCCGCAAATAGCCATTTTATTTCTTCTCAGTGGTCAGAGAGAGGCGGACTCGGGGAGAGGAAAGAAGGAAAAAAAAAAAAAAAAAGAAAAAAAGGTGGTAGTTTGATCCAGTACACTGTGCCAAGGACCACGAAGAGCCCTGGGTGCAGACCTGATCCACTCGCCTCCCTCCCTGGACCAGCAGGCGAAGGAAGGAGACAGCGATGCTTCAAGGGCTTGTTTACACAAACTGAACCAACCTCAGGTAACTAAACTGCTTCTCATTTACTGCTAATTTGGTGCAAGACTTTTAACAAATACATCATTTCTTACCAAAAGCAACAGAGAGATGTGAATTTAAAATGGATCCGACTATAACGGTTCTAGTCAGCGTAAAGTTAAGCCTTCAGAGAGTCACCACAGTCCTCCAGAACTGTTTTTAGACAACTGCTGTTTTATAACAACACACTGATCTCTTACTCTGGGAAAATTAAGTGCAATTCATTACAAAACAAACCACTGCCCTGACATTCATTTGTCTGTTAAAAAAAATAAAGAGCAAGGCAGATACTCTGGGAAGAATTTCTTAAGTGTTCAACTTTTAATGAAAGATTCATAAAAAATGCAGCAAGTGTATCGCTGAGGTCTTTCCAATTTAATATTAATTAATAAAGTTTGCACACACAGATACCAACTGTAATGTGAAACAGAATTATAAAATCTACTGGAAATTAACTTCCTAGGTTTTCAAAGGCTGTTCAGCAGCGTAGGCACAGCGACTCCGATGACCATCTGCATGACTTTACATATGCAAGTAATCCCATGGGCTTTAGTCAACTGCTAGGATTGCGTCCTGATCCTACCCATCCGGCATGACGTACCGGCTCCAACCTAAGAAGCCCATTTAGTAGGAAGGGCTGGAATCACAGCGTTTAAGCAGCGCAGCGATTCGCACACCTGCACTTAGCCTGATCTTGAGGAAGCGCTCTGTCAGTCAAAAAGTGCAGTTCTGCAAGCTTGTAAACCTGACTTTTAAGGGTTAGGCAGAAGGAAAAAACAACACAAAGAACAGCACACATGCAGCTTTACTTCTAATTCTGCAACGGCTCGCACAGGTAAGCAACCCAGCTCCGGGGAGCTGCCTTGCAAGGCTGGACAGGAATCCTCACCTGCGTGAGGCTGCCCGCTCGTGCACGCTCCAGCCAGCTCAAGGTCTACACTAGCAGATAAAGCATATCCTCAGTGATTTTCACGGCTTACCTCACTGACGTGCCTCCATGTGTTCCTGCCGACACTCCTGCATGTGAGGGTTCGTTGCAGGTGGCTGCTCTCAAGTTCCGCGTTCCTGTGGCACGGCCGCTCCGGTGGTGACGAGCAGAGCAGGGGCAGGTTGCCACTGGCCAGTTCTACCAGAGCCCAGTCGCGTGCTGTCTGCAATCACATCTCACTGAGTGCAAAAGGAAAATTAAAACGTTTTTTTCTCTTACACTTGAATGACACAGCATACTGTTCTGTCTTTGCATTTAAATTGGACAGCATAATTTACCACTGGCTTTTAATTTCAGAAGGGTTAATCACCTCAGCAAAGGTCAATCAAACTTTAATCTCCAATAAAATTGCAGTAGCTTCAGTCACCTGCAGGACATTTATTATATTCTTATTTCCATGCAAAAGAATGCATCACTAATCTTCTAACTCTTTACATTAGCACATTTGCCATTAACATTTTACTAAAATTATTAATTCCTCCGAAACTATTACAAGAGCTCATTTCTACACATCTCAGAAGATAATCCTGTTAAAAACCAGCCACATCTACTGTGACATTGCTTTAGTTGTCTGCTCTAATCCTCACAACCGTTTGATACCCCAACCGAGTTCTAACAATGCACAAAGTCTCAATTACACAAAATATTACAGGGTTTAGTTTAGAACAACAATATACTGGTTTAGTAGCTTAATCTTCCCTATTGTCTGCAATCACAATACTAATCTATTTTGCCACTGTTCACAGGATTTTCTGTTCAAAACAAAATATAGATTTTTAATTTTGCTTAGCAGCTCTTGAAAAGCAGTAGATTTACAAGGATAAGTTAAAACCTAGAATCTGTTGCTGATGATAGGAATAATCATGATGATAGGAATATTTTTCTGGCCTGGAAAAAAGTATTTCCTCACAAAACAGAAGTCTCTTTTGAGGCATAGCCCATTAACAAATAAAGAAAAAAAAAATTTTAGTTGGTACTTCCAATTTGGTCTACTAATTAATTTATCTGCTATTAAATTGATTGAGAACTGCAAAATCTCTCTGAAGAATTCAAGTCAGGATTAGTTTTAAATTACCATTGCAGTAATATCAGCTCAAAACCAGAAAATTATTTAACTCTAAACAGAAAATTGTAAAATAGAAAAGAGCGCATCCCCCAAATACGTTGTTTTTAAATAAACATCAGCTACGTTAGCTATACAGCAATACATTCCTTCAAAAGTCTACTGTAACAATTTCATCTGAATGCTCAGAACTAGTTTACCTGTAAAGATACAGAGAAGAAGAGCAACAGAAAACTCAGGGAGAGCTCATTACGGAACTGAAACACAATGCAAACAATTCATTTCCCAAATTTTAGAAACTGGTACCAAAAAGTCAGAATTACTTGGGCAGAAAAACACTAATACCACCAAAATAAACGGGTCTCCCTTATTCTCCTACCATGGCCATATTAGCTCCTGTGAGAAAGAGAAGGAACCGTCCGTTATATGCCATCTCATGTCTATTTAAAATGGATTTTTTAGCCATAATAACATTTTGACATACCGTAACGTAAATAAGCTGTTCTTTCCCATCCCAATATTTCCTTCTCTGTCTCTCTGTCTCTCTCTGTCTCCGTCTCTCTCCTCTTTTTGTTTTAATATATGGCACACAGACAGACACACGCCCCCGTCACTGTCAATATGCACACTCATTAGCAATATGTCAGGCTGGCATTTTCAACACATACTCCAGAGCATAACTGAACTACCACGCAGTGCGCACACACACATGTAAAAATACAATTGCAGAGAACAAGAGCTCAGCAGAATCATTTTTAACTTGGAAAACTAGGTAAAGGTACAAAAGGAATAAGTGAGATTCTCAGGCAATATTTTACAAAGGTGCTGCGAAGTGGCTCTCCAGCTAACGGCACCGATGCTGCTCTCATTTCACACACACAAACACACGCACAAATATGCATATACAAAAGCGAATATTTTAGCAAGATATTTTAACGCCGAATTACGAACGCAAGAATACGGGGTTTTCCCTGGGTTTGGTTTTTTTCCCCGCCTTTTAAATTACATTCTAACTGGAAGTTATGAATGAAGAGAAATATCACAAAACATAAACCCGAACCGAACTACGAGTTCCTAGAATATAGCCCATCAACAGCATTCGTAGTTCCTCCAGCTGAGAAAATCAGCTATGAAAACAACCGCATCCGTATTTTTTGCAAAAAGCATCTGGCAAGACAGCGAAGACCACTTAGAAAGGGTGAGTAGCACTGAACCATGGTTTTGGTTATTCACCTTTTGATGCATCGATAAAACATATTCTAGATTGCTATTGCAACTGCTTTAAAATACGACAGAATAGCTTCACGTGGCACCCTGAAATGAAAGACACCATCAAAGGACCATCTACTTCATTTTTCAAAAGAACAAACAGGGCAGAAATGTACGGGGAGAGAAACATACCTTTAGTTATCCCAGCGAACGACTTCTCAGCACATCCACATAGTCCTGCGGCTCCACCAGTACAAAAGTCGACACTGCAGCGCTTGTGATCTCTGTGACAATGGCATCATACTGACGGCAATTTTTTCGATTAAACTTCTCAGACATGGTAGCAACTTTGTTAATTATGATATTAGCCAGCTGGCGGGTACAATCAATCATTCACTGTAAGAAAGCCAGACAAAGAGACATCTAATCATTGCAACCAGAGCAGATAAATTTTGTTCCTTTCTTATAGGTGTCTCAGATTCTATCCCTCCTGACCCTCTACACAGCCATCGACTGTCAAATTTAGATTCAGCAAGCTCCCGGCTTTTCTTTATCCCTGCCTTAGATCTGAAACTCCTGGTTATCAGGAAGACAAGCGTCACCAGCTGTCTCAGAACAGGAAGGCAATCAGGTGAATAGTACTTATTATCTCTCATTGCCTTCTGAGGAGCGACAAGATTGATTCTGGACCAACAACACGTCCAGATCTCACGCACAGCTACTACGGCATCAAGTCTAGAATGTGGTGCATACGTAAAGCTGACCTCAACCTTTACTAATACTGCATACCAAAAGTTTGAGGGTTGCTTCTTTTGGGGTTTTTTTTTTGTTGTTTTTTTGTTTCTTTTTTTTCTTCACAGCTGCACTGGATATTCCCTCATTCCAGGCCTCCTTCCCCCCACCTCAAAAAACCCAGGCAAGCCGACTGCACCGTTACTCAAGGGACTGTGTTTCACAGTTGGATAGTCTTAATTGGGCCCACAGAAGCAGTTAGCTACCATTAAAGGCTTCTCTGTATACATCTTCCTCTCAACTAGTCTGATCATCTATAAATCCCAACTAGTGAAGCCTACGCTTTGAGAAGGTTAAACATGCAAATACCTAGTAAGCCCAAAATATAAAAGCATCCTAACAAAATTTGAGCTGACAGTTAATTTCAGCATCGCTCTAGAAAACAATAATATGTTTGAGCTTTTCATTTATGGCAGCATTGGCCAATCTTGCGTTCCTGCTGTAAGACCTTTTTTACAAACCAAATACACTGCAAAGTACTGGAAGGTAATTCATATAAAGTAGAATAAAGGTTACAACAGAATAAATGCCACCCCAATAACTCATTCTGGTACAAAAAAACCCCCAACTTGGTACCTTTCAAAATGCCTGCTGACAGTTCTATTTAACTAATTAGACTGGAGTACATGAGTTAATTAATACAAATTTATAAGGACATGCAAAAATTTTTATGACCACTTTTGGATGCACGGTACGCTGGCTGCCCTGGCACATGGACCAAAGACTGCTTTTCGAAAACCCTATCTTTTCAGACAATGTGATCCTATGTTTACTTCACCTTAATTTAAGGCTAGTTTAATATTAAAGGTAGTATACAGCAACATTGTCTCAACCTCAAACAAGATTACACTCTGGACTTGGCAGCATAAAATTAGCCCTGTTTTTAGTAAATCCATTGAAAACAATAAATTTTTCTTCAAAGTTTTCACATACAATTCAGAGAAAATTTTCACACTTTCCAAATCCAAACAATCCAAATATTTTCACAATCCAAACAGAAAATAGCGGCAGAAAACAGCAGCTTCTGGGAGTGAGAATTATACCCTGACCTCACTCCCCTGAAATTACAGTGTTGCGAGAACCTGCTTTGCCTTTCAGAAGTCAAATCTTTCTTTTATGTAAGTGTCTCATTTGGAAAGTTTACGAGGCCAAATACAGGAATCATTATGGTGTTCATTATTGGTCAAAACACAACTAATTGCTTTCTGATATTTGTTGGAAAGGATGAGGGCAGGAAAATAAATTATATCCTCCAATGTAATGTCATCACTCCAGTCATTATGGATGACTGATCAAGTATTCACCCAGCTTCTCAGGCAGATATTGAAGACTGCGCCAGTTCTGCGCTGCTACCCATACCCAAATGGTTAACAAGTTGAGATCTAGCTCAAGTACCTCCACACCATATTGTCACCAATGCAATGGCAGACACGCTGTTAGAAAGCTCAGTCCTAGCCCAACTAAAATGACTAATTCACTTTATTAAAATATCTGCCGCCAAGAGGATTTTACTCAGAAGGAAGCCCTTCGTGCGTTATTCCTTCTCATTTCTATTGCTGTACTCAAACCATATCTTGCTTTTTTTAGACAGCCTTTAAATATGAAGAAGTAGTCTTGATCCTAACACAGAGCTTTAAGGCAAGAGGAAATAACTGAGCGTAGAAAATGAACGAGGGGCTTTGGAAGGACATAAAAATAGGAGGCTGCCGTAAGAACTGATTCATTTTTCTAGAAGGTGAACCAAACGCATCAGATACACAAGGCTAGCCACAGTAGTATCTCCAGTCAGCCACCTGCACAGACCTGACCAGGTTTCTAAGCTATCAGAACAGATCTGAGCCGGTGGAACAGGAAAACAAACTGGATGGTCTCTGACAGGTCCAGATTGAAAGTTGTTTAAGAGTAGCATGAAAGAAGAATCGAACTTGGTACCCTAGCAGCACTTGTATTTGTGCGTTTTCAGTAAATACATCAGGCTTTTCTCTCACTCACACTTTTTCTTTTTCATTACTTCAGAGTTCACTGAGAAAAAATACGGAATTAATCTCACCTACCCTCAGCTGTTATAAACAAGGCAACCGGGCTGGTCGTCTGTGCTCTCCTCTGTCACCACTAGGATGCAGGAGAGCATGACAGGGATCTGCTGAGCATGAATTACTATACCCATTTCCATAGTTAGATACTGGTGGAATGACTCGTCCAACGGATGTACTGCTCTCTCTATTGGCTGTCACGCAGAGTACAAAACTGGTCTGAATTCAGTTTTAACCCTGCTTGGAGCAGGAGGGTGGACTAGTTGACCTCCTGAGGTCTCTTCCAACCTGAATTATTCTATTAATCTATGAACTGGCTAAGGCAAAAGCAACATAAATAGCACAAGTTATGAGATGAACCCAATTACATAAATTACACGTGTAATTCTTTCAAGAGGGCAGGGCAGCTCCTCTGGGTAGTTTGGTCCTTATCTTCCTCAAACCTTTTGAAAAAGCAGCCATTTTTTGCTTTTTTTCCCCTCCATTGAGACAAAAAGATGAGAATTACCAAATCTTCTATACAACAAGAGGTTCAGAGAAAAGGAAGCGTATCAAAGAGAATACACAAAGAAGAAAGTACAGAAAGACGTCCGCGGAAGCAACTAAACAACATATCTGGTATAGGAGGAGAAAGGGAAAGTAACTGGTAAAGGAAAAGTAAACTCGGGGTTGGGTCAGGTAAAAGAAAAATTCCCTTAGAAGGGAGGGAGGTACAGCAAAGGATAGGCCACAGTTAACCTAAAGCACATCCAGTTTAAAAAAAAACACAAGCCATGACCATAATAATGTCTGGTAAAGACAAGATTACCCCAGGTTTTCCACAATATTTGCTGCACTCACAGAACACATAAAATTGCCACAAAAAAAAAAAAAAACAACCTAGAAAGAAGCATAGAAAAGAGTAAGATCCATGACCTAAAGCAAAGAAGGAAAAGAACATTCTAAAACGTTTTGATCAATAGTCACAATTGTACTTCACAACCCGAGATTGATATAAACGCATTTAGTTTTAAAGTTATATAACTTATACGTTCATAAGCTTAACCTTAAAAACGCCTGTCTAATAAACTATAACTTATACGTTCATAAGTTTAACCTTAAAAACGCCTGTCTAATAAACCTTCCATTTGTACTCTAGTAAATCCCGTAAATCTTCCATTCAGTACCTCATTACAAAAAATTAAGTGAAATTAAGCCATAATATATGTAAATTATACATTTAAAATAATGGGCAATGTAATGAAAGGAATACTCTTCACATTGTAATCCAATGGGCTTTTAAATTAACTTCTAATGTTCAGCGGCTGCCAGTTAATAAAGAGCCTACACGTTTGACTGTGCTACAACGCCCAAACTAGGAGAAGGAAAGGAGCCACACAAGGGCACGAAGCCAACGCAGGATGGTGCACAGACACCGGTCGGCAGGTTTAAGGGAGCACATGTGGCAGAGCCTGGGTCTGAGAAGCAACGTCCCTCTGCGGTGAACCTCTTCCCGAAATCAGGAGCTTTGAAGGCTCGGTGACACACTGACCCTCTACCTCGCTGATTCCTCCCTCGTTCCAAGAAAGAGCATATGTAGCTACAGACAGAGAGCTTATGGTATAGTTTCTCATTTTGGCACATTATATGCATCGAAAATAGTCATGGATTTTTTTTATTTTTAGCAGTGCAAATCAAGAGTAAGCCTGCATCATGAAGGAATGAAACCATAAAGTTTCACAGTGCAGAACAATGTCTGCAAAGTCACGTGGAGCTTCTCGAGGGGGAAGCACCACGAGGCAGATGTGAAGAGGCCACATGTTGCGTCAATCCTTAGCACAGAATGAATAGAGGTGAAATATTAATGCATTGCAAGAAAAACAATCTTGCTTACATTCTACGAACTGACCAAGAAAGAAAAAGGGGAAACAGAGCAGTTTTCCACCTGCGTTATGATAAACAGGTCCAGTTTTATCCTGCTGTAACGTTGTCAGTACACGTGAACTAAAGGACTTTTGTTCTATTCTGTTGTGACCAGCTGCAGGCGAGCCTGAAAACTGTGAGCTTTTTTCCTTGCCGCTCCCGTTTTTGTGCACCAATGTCCTGTTGTTCTGTTACCTACAGTAGTAGTCAGACATACCGCTTTTTAAACTGATCAGTAAGAATATATACACTGGCTCAGATACCAGCATCCTGCCTTTGACAACGTCCAGCAGCAGGTGTCCAGGAAAAAGCATAAGGACAAGCACAGGGCAATTTTTTCCTGGTATACTCTCCCAACCTCTGCCCACATGTAGCTTTGAAGTTTACTTAGTACATGAAATATCAGGATGGCTTAATGCAACACATTAGACAAGATTTCAATACAGTTCTCCTATGTTGCAGAATGACAAAAATCAGTTCCAAGAGTGCACAGTTAAATAACTGACAACGTATCTGTAATACAGGAAAGCTCATGTGAATAAGAAACTAAGAATGAGATGGAATCTAAAAAAATAATTATATCTCAATTAAAAAAAAAAAAAAAAAAGGGCACGTCATCCATTCACATTCAGACTGCTAACAATTCTGGATTAGAGAGTTTTGTTTGTATCATTCCGTAAAGATGAAACAATAAAAAGCTTGCACTGTCTTAATAGAAATATTTTTTTTCATATATAAAGCACCTTCTGAAAGAGCCCCTCACTAGGACAAGCGAGACATCTGAGCACCATGGCTCCAGGAGCTGGCAATAGCTCTTGCCTAAACGCAGGGTTTGTACAATTTTACAAGAAACTTGTGTGCAGAAATTTATTCCCAATTTTGTGGTTAAAAAGCCTGGAAGCTTCTCCACCCACGGTAAACTGGAACTGGAATGGTAGACAGATAGACAAATACACACACAGAATGAAATGACAACCGAGTTAAACAAATGCTTATTCTGAAGACAATGAACACAAAATATGTTGGGGAAAACATACTGCCATGTTACAGCAACACAATCTCTTTAGATTATATGGTACTTATTTTTAATGTGCCATTTTATTTTTTTTTCCCCAAAAACAAAAAATGCACTTACAGCTGACGTAGCCTCTTAAAAGAATCCATTTTGTCTGTATAAAATTGAAGCATGTAAAACACTAATAATGTGGCAGAAACGAACTCTGGTACATGACCCATTAGAAAGGTTGTACCTGCAATGATCCAATCAAAGTAACATAAACTAAAACACCCAACTGGCAGGAAATTAAAAAAATAAAAAGAACAACAGCCCAAAACATTAAAATTGTCTGTTTATTATTCATTCTTCAAATAAAAAGAGTTAATGTAGTTAAATTTTGGGTCTGGATTCTCCAAAGGTAGGTCTCAAATTGTGAAACTGCCCAACATGGGCATTCAGGATTTTAATAATTTTCCAGATTGACTTAATGAGCTTCTTTCAATACAATTAGTTAATTTCCTGACAGATAATACTTTACACCTGATTAATTTCAGAGCAGTTAAAAGGCAATAGCTCCAAAGGCAAATTAAAAAAAAAAAAAAGAGAACGAAGAGGCCAACCCAGTGACCATTGTTTTTGCAAATCTAAATTTCTTTCTTATATACTCTAAAACTGGACTATACATCAACAGCTGTTATCTATTATTTTCAGTATCAGAGGACAGCAAACTCTTAGAGAGTCTTATGTCAAGCAGTACCTAAAAGAAGAAGGTCTAACAGTAAGAGAGGCATAGTTTTGTCTTTTGGGGTTGGTTGGGGTGGGGAAAAAAAACGGGGGGGGAATATTTATTATAGCATGCAAAAATGATCAAATTATCTTTTTTTGCAGCAGATATAATTTTATTGTATCAGATCAGGTCCTTTTACTCTTTCATGACAGAAATTATTGTTAGGAACAGTAGTATCTACCCATGCCACAGTGAAATCAAGCCTAATATTAGTCATTTTGTGAGACCAGTTTCCAATGCACATGTTGCAAAGTCTTGCAATAAGTAATACATTACTGTGTTATATGTCACTGAAGTTTTCAAAGCTGCCAAAAGAACACGGATACCCAAATCTTCCAGATGTTCAAGTCCATTCTGCACGGTGCTGTGTTCCTTTTAAATAAAGCCTAACAACTTCAAAAGGAAAAATGTTGCTGTTTCCCAAAAATTATGTGTTTATGCTTTTTATCACTTTATAAAGATGGCATTTGCACGAAGATAGCAAAAGATTCCCATGTAATGTGACTAAATGGGTCATATGTAGTTGACCGAAGAAGCATCACTGAAGGATCCCTCTCCAGTTGTAAATGGAGGGCTCCCCGTCACGTAACAATCAACTGCCCCAGGCTTCACCACAGCAAACGGGGAGGTGGAAGTTCTGCATAAGGAGCCCTCTCCTGAGGGAGCACAAAAAAATCCCACAAAAACTTCAGTGCCCAGATGTTGCCTATTCCCAAAGGGTTTCTAAGAGAAAAATATGACTGGTATACAGAGCAAAATAGGAAATAGCTCTGAGTATGCCATGTGTGGAAGATGCTGGACTGCATCAAACCTCTTGTGAGCAAAGACTCCTTAAGATTTTAGCTGTTGCAGACCAAAAGCTCTTTGCTCATTTGAAAATGCTCTTGCCACTCTAGCATTAATGATCACTAGAAAAATTAAATTGCTACTCTCATTTAAAACCGAACATTGATTTAAATCTTTTTGAGAAGGGAATTTAAACTCTATTGTATAAGTGCAGGAATCAAAGATACCATTATAAAATGCTCTGTTAATAGTGTTAGTTTTAACTAAGTATAATCAAAATTGTTCCTTTGCTGGTTTCATTTGAAAAAGAGTAATCCCTTGCTGGTTGTCATATTTAAATTCAGGGGGGGGGAAAAAAAACCCAAACCCAAAACATGATCATAACTCACTATTTAACTGAGCTAGAACATGAAACTTCAAATGTCTTTAATCAAAACCACCTGGAGCAGAATAAACGCACAGTTAAGGAAAAGCGTACCTGCTTAACAGTACCAGAGGAGCTGCTTAATTTTGAAGAGGAATTTAAGCAGTGCCCCTAGAAGGAATAAACTTAAGTATATGCTCATATGTTAGGCTGTCGAGGTGTTATACCTCAAATAGTGCTCAATGCTGCCGTAGTTCAGGTGTCGATACCCAGTAGCAAGCTACTCCAGACGTATATACTGGCACATCCTATGAGTCTTTGGTATTTCCCCTATTTATCACAAATACCGGGTGCAATAATCTGCAAGTTTGTAAAGAAACACATGGATCCCATTTAAGGATTCTGATCAAGGCTCTAAACCGCTAAGTGCCAACCCTAAATAAACATGTCTGTCTGGGTCTTTGCCTGTGTTTTTAAACACCCGTACCAACTTAATTATCATTATGTTAAAGTTGTGCAATCAAGTTCATTGCACATAAAAAGGCATGCCAAAAAGAACAAAGTAAAATTGATGGATTCATGCGAAAAAAATAAATAAAATAAAGCACTACCTAGGAGTTGGGAAGATCATGCATTAAGATGAAAGATGAAACAGATGCAATACACAGCAAAGATCAAAGAGCTCCATCAATTCATTCTGAGAGTCAAAATCCAGCTGAGCATGGGAGCCCTGTCCGCATAATAAGAAAGGTTGACTAAAACATAAGGATTAAACAGATGAGCTGTCTCCAGTGAATGTACGGCACAGGAAGCCCTGCTGAGCCACTTGTAAAGACACTTTGGAATTGTACACCTGCTACTCCACAGTGAAACCCTCAGGAAGCCAGCCTGGAAGGGGAAAGAAATCCACTAATGGACTAAATAGCTATCTTTAAGAGAAAAAAGAAAAGAGTCAATACAAGAAAATGGCAGCTAACAGATTTGCTCTTTCCCCTCCATTTAGTTTATTTACTAAATATTTCCACCAAAAATGACTTGTTCCCTTGAAATAAAAGAAAAAAGCTTAGCACATACTTTAACTATGAACATAAGCATCCATATACAGCAGGGTCAGCCTAGGATTCTCAATGAAAATATCTGTTGCAGTATTAGTGGTTTGGAATCTCTTTTTGTACTCCAGCACTCATGTTAAACGGCCAAAGCTCCAGTAACTTCAGTGCTGTGGGATTAAGTAAGCCAGACGATCATTAGAATTGATATTATTCCTAATAGTGATGGCATTTTAAATGATGTTATATATAAATCTTTACTTTTCTTGTCTACTCATTAGATAGATAGAAATGGAGATGTTTCAACAATCAAAATTACAGGTAATGATTAGTTTCTTTTCTCTTACTATCATTGGCAATGAGAAACAAAACTAGAAAAAAACTGTTAGTAACAGGTAAGAAACACTATTCAATTGAATTAATTAATTCAATTAATTCTTGTATTAAAGTAAAATCCCTACGGTGCACATTTAGCCATAAACACAACCCTTACATAGGGAAAAAAATGTAGCGCTAGGACTCACTCCGTTACTCAAAGGAGCCGAACCGCAGAGATTTCTAAAACCTCTGAAAGGATCAGTGTTATACACTATACGTTCTTGCAAGGAATGGATAAAGGAAACCCTTGCATCAGAAGATGGCAAACCATAACTTAAAACAATCGGGTAACAAAGCAAATTGAACGTGAATGTACACATGCTTGCAAGTTTCTTAAGGCTTTGCTTTCTGCTAGATGTTCAATTAATGTCAACTGCCTGCTACAGGTGGCTCTTTATTTATTTTTTAAATTAATGTTACTAACCTGCTTGTCCAACGAATGTTATTTACAATCACATCTTTTATTCTTGTTTTAGTTGACAGGACAATCTCTTCAAGGATCTGGGCAGAGCTGATATATTTGATTTTCAGGTTATCTACTGCCTGCAGATACAAGCACTTTGATTGTTTACAATGCAGGAGTAATTGGTAACCATTAAATAACTCCAGAGACTGATTTAAGAGTCCTTCACCTACTGCGTGAAAGTAGGGCTTCATCCCACAGCCCCTAATCTGGCTAAATTCTTAAAGACTTCACTACAAAAACAGGATATTAAAAAATTAGCAAATGCAATGATAATTTAAATCATCAATCACATGCAAGCATTATATTCAGTTTTAATGATTTTAAATGAATTTATATTTCGAAGTGGAAATCAATATAAGAGACAAATGTTTTCAAATCTCTCGTTACATTTCCAAAATTAGTTGCAAATATGAATTTGTATAGCACAGTTTTAAGCAGAATTTCTACAGTGTTTCTTTCAGCACACCAAGCCAAAATGAGAACAGTAAAACAAAATTCAGCAAGTATTCCTATGAGGAATTTTATGTGTTGTTTCATTGATAATACATTACTTCCTGATTGCATATGTTCAAGCTGTGGATAATATTTAAAGTAACTTTTTGAAACACTTGTCTAGCCTTGAGCAGTCAAATAGAATTACTTTGCTATAAACAAATCAGGCTAATTTTCTGTTTCAGCAAAAAGTCACAGAGCGCATTTTAACTTTTATTTTCTGACGCCATTTTATGGCCACGGAACTTTACTGCTTCACAAAATGGTGTGGAAGCACAATACTGTTAAGAACACACTGATTGCTGATGCAACTCCTCTGAACTTAGCACTTTGTACGGGAAAACAGTAATGAAATACATCACTGAAGATATTACACACTTCCAGACAGCACCGTCAGGGACGTAGTCCAAGCCAGATGCTAAAGCACACCACGGAAGACCACCCGGTTAGTACTGCAGGGAGTCACCATGCCCACCTTCACCACAGAGCCCACGTTCACCATGGTTTGAGGAGCAAGGTCGAGGTATGCAGCAGGACACAGGGTGTCCCTAGGCCTTCTCTGCCACTGCAGCTCCTTCAGGGAGCGCTGCACCAAGGCTTCTCCACTGCTTCGATATAAAACTAATTCGAGTCCTAAAGGGCTGAACGGTGCAGCCTCAAGCTGCACCTCAAGCACGGTTCCACCGGCTCATGGACCAAAGGAGACACTAGTGGCAGAGCCACACACTGTGGCTGGTCTCACTGGATCCTCTTCAGCTTCACGCAAGGCTAACTGCAGCCTCTCAACCCAGCTTGGACAGAGTTCTCTCTTTTCAAGAAGAAGAAAACTTAAGGAAACTAAGACCGTGCCTAAATCTTTAACAATGCCAATTGCCTGACCTCTCGGGGTATAAACATGCTTATTAGCACACTGTAAATCAGTCAGGAGGAAGCCCATCATTTTACAGTTTACAGCCAACAGTGAGTGACACCAGGACTCTTGCAAATCCCAGGTGCTCGTCCTGCAAAAATCACAGCAGGTATGTAAGCAGAGAGTCAGCCAGCGGCTCTTCCAAGTAACCTGGTGGATATACTATTACTAAAATTTTACCGCCCATGGGAAAATCACAATACCTTCAGACCAAATCACAACCATTTTCACAGAGACGTTTCAAAGACATTTCTCTTGAGAGAGAGCTGCCACCTTGAAAAATTTCAACCTGTTTGCCCAGCCATTTTGGTGCTACAGATGTCATTTAAAAGGTCATAGCCATTCTTTTTTATAATGAAGGCATTACTTTACTTTCGCTTCCTTTAAATACTGCTGGACAGTTTTAGATACATGCTTGAAATAACTTTTGCACTGAAAGTGTACAGTAGAAAATTTTAGAGTGGTATGTGAACAGTTCAGAAGCTCATGATAAGTCAAATGCTGAAATTGCCTTCTGTTGTTTTTTTAACCATTAAGCTCTATGCAAGTTCCACAGTGGGATGTGTGTACTTGTTTATTTGTTTTGCTTTTTATTTCAATACTACATCATCAGCTCTCACTATCTGTTGTTCTACAATAACATTTTTTCCAACATATATGTATACAGATCCAGCAGAAGGGAAACAACATATTATCTGATTTTTCAAGTAGAAAACCACACAAAAATTCCTTTTAATCTTTATAGTTCACCTAGGATTTTTAGGAAAAAAATCATCTGAACATACTTTTAAGTGTGCTAAACAACAACAAAAAAAGCCCTTGCAATTATTAATTACTAATTAGTAATTAGTAATTAATAATTACTAATTCTGAAACATTTCTTCTTTGTATTTGGCCTCGAATCAGACTTGGTTTTGGCTCGACAGAAAATCAGAACTGTGATTAATTACAACTTTTTTTAGGGAGGCAGGACTAAAATTTTCCAAGTCGTACTGACACATCACATGTGCAAGAGACTCTGGCTTGTCTTTGTAAACTTAGTTCACTGGATTTACTTTCCTAGACTAAAACATATATCTTCTTCATATATCTTGATGGAGAAGATCAGAGAATAAACTAAATGCAAAATATAGTGCCATTTCAGGGACTATAGCTATCAGTGTAATCTTTTGTCTTCACTGTCCTACCTTCCAGTTTGTTTGAAAGTCTTACATCCATCGTACACTAACCTTAGTTTTTCAACTATGTATCAATCAGGAAAATACATTTTCCGACTTAAAAAAAGTATTAAAATTGATACAAGGATATTAAATGAGGTGAACTTTACAGCCATCACACACACAAAACCCTGCCTATATGCAAGTGTCCATAAACAGCTTTTTTTTGTTTAAAGATAATATATAAAAACACTTACAAATTGTGAATGCTATTATACCCAGCATGAATTCTGTTGTTATAATTTGCTTTGATACAATGCCATGAATAATCTATTATTGTGTCAAATTCAAATATTCAGTCTCATCTTGAAACCTCACTGTCTTATCTGTCCGGCTTCAGGTGTGAGAACAAGGGTAAAGGAGTTTGACCTATAGTTTGTATCTCCAGCAAAGGAGATAACAACATGAGATGCAAATTCAAATGAACAAAAAAGCCCTAAAGGAATTTATTTCATTTTAGGTTTAAAATAAATACCCCTAAAAAAAACCTGACAACATTTCCTTGGTCTTTCAGGTTCAGCTTCCTCTGATCAAGATAGCACTGCAATATTTACTTGTACATGATCACGCATACCTAAATCCATAGAAAATTTATCTTAAAGTCTTTAAAAGTTCAGAGTCTGAGGTCTTCAAAATGGATTACTAGCATTTCTCCAAGTAATTTCAGACACCAGATGCTATAAATACATTTAAACTTGCCTCAATTCAGCAATGATCATGCATTTACTGTAGTTTTCATTGTATCAAAAATGCTTCAGCTTCATCAGAAACTGATGAATTCATTAATTTCTTTATTAATTTAAACGATTTTTTTTCAATTTTTTATAAGCCCCAAGGTTCTCTCAGCAATATCGGCTCCTTCTCTGTTCCATAAAATCGTAATCAATCTCTATTATTGTCATGAAAATGGTATTTGTCACTTTGCTGAGAAAAAAATAATCAATACGTCTTGCAGGGCAGAGCAGGCATTTAATGCAGTGAATTGATGCCTGTTAGAGAAATTTAGCTTGCCAGCAGTTTGGGACAAGCTAATAGAACACCAGAAAATTCACTGAAGGTTGACAGATGAATATACAGACATGCCAAAAAAATTAATATTTGGGCATTTTGTATAGCCTGTCATTTCATATGCTGGGGAGAAAATAGACTTAGACAAGCAAATCCCTAAGGAAATCCTTTTGGCTTTTAAAAGGCAAAAGCCAAAAGCATGTGAAAAAATAAATTCTTCACTGTATTATTTTTATGTTTATATATGTTTCTGAAAAATAAGTATTCTGAAACAATCTTCCATCTAAATATTTTGCTTCAGACATGATACTGAATATGAAAACACTGCTGAGTGATAAAATAGTACAAAGTCTCTGAGGCAATACCGAACTCCTGATCCTTCTGGAGAACACAGCATTACAAAAACAAATCAGAGCATTGCTTCCAAAATTAGTATATAATCTGCACAATGGCATTGCTCAGAAAGCGTTCTGAATCATGAAAAAAACCCCAACTAAAACTGTCATAACCAATAATCTAGAAAGAAATCCAGTCATACTGTTCATGACAAATACAATATCCTCAAAAGAGCCGCTAGAATTATTTGAACCTTATTAATAAAAAGTTACACTTCAGGAATGCAATCCTCCCTTCTGTCTACTGCCATCTGCAGAAGCTGTCAAAACACTCCTCCTTCCAATTACGCGCTTTCTGTCTTTCACTTGCTCTACGATAAGCCTATAATCTGTTTAATTCCCTTGTTTGGTTGGTTTAATAAACAATGCTTTTAAGTTGCAAGGCTCGACAAACCCAGCATCCACAACAAGCAAGTTGCAGTTATCCATCCCCCCAGGAGAGCGCCAGCGCCGCTGACCGCAGAGACGTCACGCTGGCCGCAGCAGGAAGCGGCACAGGGCGCCCGTCGCGGACTTCTGCTGCAAGGCTACCACTTTCTGAACTCCGTTCTTCCTAAGAAATCCCCCTAATTCTGGGTTGGATATAAATGGGGCACCCTCTTCAGGGACCTGCCTGCAGCTCCCAGCAAGCTCTAACAGCATGAGTTTTAAAACCTAAGGTACTCACCAGGTCACAGAGCAGCAAACGTGTCTCTAAATGCCTAAGAAGGCCACCAGCCGATTGCTCGTGGTGAAACACAATCATGCTCTAATTCCAGAGACTGAGCAAACGAGCCTGGCGTATGAGTGCTGTTTGGGGAAGAGGAACAGCTTTTTCATCATCTGCAAAATAGCAACCTTGGGCAAAAGGAAGGGATGCTAAAGATGCCGGTAATTTTACATAGCTTCTGAACAGTCAAACACCCATGTTCAAACATAGGAGAACAGAAGGGACAAAATTTAACACCTCCTTGCCTGTAAAACTGAAATAAGACCAAGCAACGGAAGCCTTTAACAAGGTGGACATTGTGGAAAATCTGTATCTCCTACTGCCTTCACCATTCTGTCATGTATTTAAAAATACCCATGCAAATTAAAAGTCTCCCCTGTTACTACCGCACTCCTTCCTGACAGCAGCGGTGCTAACACTGAACCATTTCGTAGCCATCAGAAATTTGCTGTAGGAAGTGGAGGATTATTAACATTACGGAGGTTCTCCAAAAATAGGGAACTTAATCTAATTTTTTCCTCATTTGTAAAAGAATTTGACCTTCAGCCTGGTAAAATTCAGGCCGAGTTTCCGCTACAGCAAAATTTAAGCTAAACAATAAAAGGAAAATAAACTTCTATCGAAACATTATCACAATTTTGCAAGCCTACTAGAAGGCAAACAGCAACACTATTTGCAAAAGTTTTGCATTCTCCAAAAAAAAAAAAAAAAAGATATCATACTCCATAGGAATTTGGCAACACTAACATAGGGGTCCCCAAAAGCCAACTGTACGGTTTTTATTTCACATCTGAGTTCCAGCTGCTATTTTACATTATAGGACCATGCAGCTGGTGGGAATGACAAGAAGTCATTGTTGCATGACACTGTCAACATTTATATTTATGCTTTGCATGAGTGCAAACATTTGTAATTCAGTCTAGGAAAGTTAAAGGGCTATTACAGAAGATGACAGTGTGTTAGCAGAGCTAGTTCAAATTGGAGATGTTCCAATATACACTGTCAAGTCTGGTGTGTCAGATTTGCACGTCGAATCACAGAATGGTTAGGGTTGGAAGGGACCTTTGAAGGTCCAACCCCCCTGCCATGGGCAGGGACATCTTCAACAAGATCAGGTTGCTCAGAGCCCCGTCCAACCTGACCTTGAATGTTTCCAGAGACGGGGCATCTACCACCTCTCTGGGCAACCTGTGCCAGTGTTTCACCACCCTCATTGTAAAAAATTTCTTCCTGACAGCTAGTTTGAATCTGCCCTCTTTTAGTTTAAACCCATTCCCCCTTGTCCTGTCGCAACAGGCTCTGCTAAAAAGCCTGTCCCTATCTTTCTTATGAGCCCCCTTTAAGTACTGAAAGGCTGCAATAAGGTCTCCCGGGAGCCTTTTCACATGTGGTGAGAAAATGAACACACGTTATGCCCTGGAAGCAACATAGGTATTTTTGTCAGAAGTGCAAAGCACAGTTTGGTGTAAATGCAAGTCTTTACAAATTTACGAGCCCTGGAAGCACTTGCAACATCATTGTCTCCATATGAACATATACACTGAATCTGTTTCATGATCGGTTGTGAAGATATAAGCATAAACTCAGTATTAAGTATGGATATTTTTGTAATCAGTATGGTGGACCCTGAGGGAAATATTCCCATTGATTTTTCCTTGGGCTTTCTAAGACAATTTGTACAAGACTGATGATGAATTTGAACAGGTTTGAAAGCACAATCCCACTGAGGAAAAGGGTAAAAGGTATTTCCCAATTAAACTCTTTCATATTAGCTTGCTGACAAAGGGACATAAATTTGAACCCACAGCATATATTAAAATTAGATGAGCTTTTACTGAATATGGTATATTTTCAGATGTTTTTTCTTAATTTCACAGACATTTTTCAGTCATTTCCATATGACCAGCCAGAAATTCTGCTGTACTCAAGGAGTAACAGCACTGGCAAAGAAACGCTTTCCTTCTTTATTATTCTCCCCTGTAGTCAAGTGAGAACTAAACCACGAAAACATTTCTAGCACTTGTTATTAATGCAAATACCGTCTGTAGGAATTATGATCTACTTTAAAGTTTCTGTTTTCTCTGAAATATGAAACATTTTCAGGGTTCTATGTGAAGATTTTTTCCAATAAGACTCAATAAAATTATGATGTAAGGGCATGATCCTACATCCACTGAAGTTAATAAAAAGTGTACACCGGCATAAACAGCACAGGAAGAAAGGCTAAAAAAAAAATTAAAATGCAGCCAAAACAGAGGACTTCCCATCTAACATCTGGCCTCATTTACCACAAGTGCCAGCCATGACCATTAAATAAAGGATGACTTACTAAATGCCTCCAGCTTCATTCCCTGTGCAACTACAATATCCATTAGCATCAGCAAATACATTTTGCTTCAGATGGAAAAGAGTTTTTCAAAAATACCAAGTAGGTATCATCTTGATTTCTCATTTTGCTATTGACCAAATAATAACTGTTAACTGCTAATTACTGAATCACTACTAGTTGAGTTTGGATTTTGATTTCTATTATGTAATACAAGGCTTTGTACCAAACAGCTTCTCTTCCGAGTCATCTCATTCCCCTCCCTTCATATTTGCAAATGAACCTATCTGATCAGCAGACAAGGGTTCATACGGTATTGAATAAAGATCCACAACCAATATAAACAATCTTACAATTCCTTCTCAAAATCTTACCTTCATTTCCAAGAACAACTATGGTAAGTACTTTACATAACATGCCCTTTAAAAACTAGATGATTGAGTTTTGAGAAAAGTTTTTGAAAGGCTTTTCTCATTTAGTATCCATTTCTATCTTGTTTTTTGTGAGGGGCATTATCTTGAAGCTGCTTACAGAATAACAGCAAAGAAAAGGTGGTCACATGTACCCACAGCTACGAGCAATTAAAGGCAGCAGTGACAAGCTCTAGCAAAGAATAAGTTGTCCTAGTTCTGTTTTGCTCCCCCCTACAAAGTGTGCCAACTCTTCTCATTTTGTGTAGTCTACTCAGTTAAGAGATCTGAAGTCAAAGGATCCCAAAAGTTGTCTGTCTTTGCTGCACATACGATGACGTACACCAGAATTTTACCCATTTTGATTTTTAAGGAAAATACCTGTACTGACTAGTTAGAAATGCAGAAAGGCATTTGACAGCAGCCAAAATGGGCTGGGCAACACTCCCATCTCCTCCCTAAGCATCTCTTCTTGTCTTCACTTAAAGACTTCAAAGGATGTTTGTTGCCAAGTCCAGGCCTGCCTTTTCCTCGTGCTCTGTCCTGCTCTGCTCCCCGCCTAGCTCAAAGGTAAGTCAAGGAAAGGGCCTGCCTCCACAGACACCAGCAGAAAGAGACCACCACCACCACTCAGCAGAAGGGACAAACTTCAGAGAGTTTATCTGCTGCCTCCTTGTGCTCACCCGGCAGGATCCGTCAATAGGACCTCAGCTCCTCCCAGAGCACAGATGTGTGAACGATATGGCCACTGGTCCTCTTGGAGCTCCCCACTTTGCCTCTGATTCCCATAGGTCCCTGTCACAACTTTCAGTGCGTTGGGGAGCGCATAAACTGTTCGCAGTCCTACTGGAGAAAGAGGGAATGGGGCAGCAGTATCAGCCTTTTTATACCCAGTGCTATAGCCTGGTCCCTGCAGCTACGAGACTAAGGTATTGAGCATACACAAGTGCAGCAATAAGCCAGAATATCTTTCACTTTCCCAAGAAAGTGATTTCAGATCTTAGCTCTTTCCTTAAACACTGGGATGCCAGATAAAACCACAACTTAGTAAACTACTTTGACAAACTTTTGCTTTGCATATTACTGGCAAAATGTTGATGATATTTTTGGTGCTATAGCCCAATACAAACTGTTATAAGCCATTTAGTCTACTGAAATATATGAAAAATACACCATATCCTTGGATTTCAGACTTGCGTTCATTAAGCAAACAGTTTTGTACAGGTATAATGAGTAATTAAAATGTTTTTAAATGGTTAAGGAATTCAGCACCTGTCTTTTTAATCCTGAGTGACGGTAATTAAAATTCAATTGTTCAAATTTTCCATATTTTTTAACCTAAATCTTTTGCAAATTTAAATTTGGGGAAAAAAAAAAAAGCTGCAATTAAACCAAATTATCAATGAACTTTAATTGACATACCTTGGCAATTTTTTTTATGTATATGTATACATATACATACAGGCTACCTGAAGTCAGGTCAAAAAGAAGTAAATGAAACTTCTCTATTGATGATTTCCATTGAAATAATTATACTGACTTTCACAAGTCTGTAGGATAAGGGAGAATGGACCCAAGAGTCAAAAATTAAAGCTAACCGAATATTTAGCCTGAAGGCCAACAACTTTGGTGGCCATCTGCCATAGTAGCTGGTGACGTTTGACACATTGTGCAGCCGCATTGGTTTGACTACCTACTGTGGATACCAAAGAAGCTGATACACAAGGGAAACCCTTAACATCCAGAGACATTGGCACTGATTTAACTAAGCAAATCCTCCAACACGTGAATGGCAGAATACCTTGCAGCAGCTCAAGGCTAGTTTGTGCTGCTCTAACAGCAGCATCACCTCCTGCCTAACTCAGAGGTGTTTTAGATGTTACAGGTGTTACCCTGGTGTAAATTAAAGTTTGAGTTAACGTAAGACAGAAAGTTATAGTTCATGTAAGATTTAATGATAGTGCATGTCTTCAGATCATCAGGAATATGGCAGAACAATCTAATTCTAAGCCTATTTATGGTCAAAATACTTGGCAATGGAACTAAGGCTAAGAATTTATATCAGAAATAAAAATATATACATAGGTTTTAAACAGACTAGTAGTTAGTACATTAACTTACGGAGTTCAGAAAAAAAGCCAGGCAAACAAAAAACCCTTGAGCAGGTTAAACAGGGAAACACATAAGTAATATGCCCAAAAGATTTAACTTTGCACCATTTGTCTGTCTTAAGGAAAAGAAAATATGTGGAAAAGCAGAGTCAAATTGCTATTCATTTCTTGACGGTCATGAATGCTGAAACTTTTTAAACACAATCATATTATACTTACAGGGCATTTTGATTGGACAGAATCAAGACAATTTAGATGCTGTAATTTTAAATTCCTATATTCTGCTGAGTACACTTGTTTTAAAGTGGAACTTTAAATCTGAGTGCATCAAATGTTCTATCCCTCTGTATCTGTTGAAAATTCCCAGCTTGAATTCGACATTAAAAAGTTGACTGTTCTGCTCTACAACGGAATCAATTCATGACAAAATGTTTTTAAAATAACATCATGAAACACCGTGAATAGGAAGCTTCTCTATCATTTTCAAACTGAGTTAAAATTCTAGTGAAGATTAAATCACGGCATTAATTTCCTTCATTTTTCTGAACACTGGTAATGCTATCCATTTCTGTATGGACTTTTTCAATTTGAAAAGCAGAAGGATGCTAAAAGTTATATATAGTGTGTGAGAATGGAGTATTGTAATTATACTACACCTATCTTGTGAGTCAGTCCTTAATACCATTACCCTACTAAATGTGACATTATACTATTCCTTTTTTTCTTTTCTTTTAAAAAAACCTAAACGTAACATCAAAAACTTAACAGTTTGGTGTTCTTAAAAAGCCTATCAATCTGTGCCTCAGAAACATCACTCAGCTGTTTATTTCTCAGCTCCAATGTAGGCAAAAGATGTTTAGTTCACAGTTTGACTCCTCACTACTTGCAAGAAGCCCACATGAGGACTTTTGCTTTTGTTTCGTTAATAATAGCACCAGGGAGAGACGAGGTGGTTGTCAGAAGCTTAAGGAGAGCGCTTTCCTGTGGGCTGTTCTCAGCGAGGCTCTGCTCTAACTGGGAAAGCAAGAGAAAGGAGATAAAGATCAAGAAAATGGCAGAGACCAATCAGTCTACGCAGCCTGTCAGAGCAACCCGGCATTGGGAACCAAGAAGCTGTCTCACCGCACATCGAGCCACAGAAACAGCAGGTGAAAAAAATGTATATATGGGCAAAGTAAAGTAAAACCTAAATGGCATTTCTCACATAAAGAAAATAAAGGGAAGGAAACTACCTTTTGTATAATGTGGTTGAAAAAAACGTATCAAAAGAGAAGCACTAACCACCAAGCTGGGATCTGATTAAGACCCTGAAACTGTGATACTGGTATTATGTGGAATATGAAAAAGACAACTAAGAAAATGGGATATTTGGAAAAATACCAGTGCCAAGTACAGCATTGATGTATTTGTCCAACTTTCCTACATAGCGATCTTATCACTTTGCTCTATCTGCCAAAATAAGCTGGAAAAGTAGTACTCTAAATGTGAAAAGTGGCTGCAGCAAAATCCTGCACATGCTGCCTTCTCACAGAAAACCGGCTTAAAGTAGGGGAGAAAAAAAAATTTAAGATTGGGGAAATTATGGCAGGAGGCGGTGGTTGTGAAACAATGTTTAAAAAAAAAATAGTTAACAGCGTGTGTGTCTACCAGAGCAGCAGTTTTGAAAAGGAAGAGGAAAAATCCCAAACCCACCTCTGAACCAATGGTCCAGGGCTAGCACCCCAGTAAAGCTAGGGTAAAGACACATTCAGATATTTAAGAACTCTGCAAAAGGAGGCTTTACTTCTGTGTGTAGCATTCATGAGGCAAATAATAAAATGAGGCCAATACACCTCATTTTTTTTTATTTAACCACTGAGGGCAGAAAAGACAAAACTGATTTGAGCTCACCAGTAGTAAATACTTTCATTTAAAGAACTAACTTCTATGAAACAGTTCTTGGAAGAGAAGTAATTAATTTCAAAGAGAAAAAAATATACTTTACAAAATTAAAGGACAAATAATGGGGTTGAGGAACTACTAGAACAATTGGTGATTCCTCTTTGCAAGAAGAGGAACTTGAAGAAACTCCCTGCTTGTCTATGCCCAGTGAGATCAAAAGTTGTCTTTCACTGAAAAGTTATTAAAACTTACTGGACCTAAACCCATCCTTCCTTGATCTCTTCACAAAGCCAGTTTTAATCCTGCTTTAACTGCATGAAACAACAGTTTACTGTTGTTACAGTGCATATAGCAACGGCATATGACTAAGAAGGCACAACACTGTTCTCCCTCTATTTATTTGCCTGGTTCTGATCTGCAAAGTAACAGATAAAGTGACACCGTGGATGGAGGATAAATGCTGAAACTAAGCTCATTTCTTAAGAAGTTGTTAAAATAGAGTATAAATGTAGAACACACAAACATCAATTATAAATAAAACCTGTCTTAAAATGCTCCCTCTATTTATTTCCCTGCGTATATATTCCCTATTCCCCACCTATATATATTCCCCCCAGTGACATTCTCCATTTCCAATTCTGCTCAATGGAAATAATTTGAATAGGGACTGCCTTCGAGGTCTTCCAGATTTAGCATAAGATAAGAAAACAGATTCCAAGTATTTTGACTCATTCAAGCATCAATAACAGTTGCAGGTGATGGGGGAGGGGAAATCATGTCAAAGCTGGAAAAAAATCAACTTCAAATGCTTGAAGCTGTTGTTCAAGTCATGCTAAATACATTACGTGATAGTAACCATTTTTTATACAGTTTCAAAGGCTTGGCTTTATTTGGCACTTTAGTGATTAAAAAGTTCGCCTTTTAGGGCCCTAAACGGCTTGAAAAATATGCTGTACTATTTCACAGAAGTATGGACTGAGGCAGTTAAAAGAGAAAGAGCATCTTACATCCATGGCTGTCTCTAAAATTAATTTAAACATCAAATAGATGCAAAACCCCATACACATACATATTTAAACCACTCTTTCAAAATATCAGGACATCTGTCTTGTAGGAGTTATTGCTCTTGGTGAAAATACTCACAGCAGAACAGGGACTTCTGATAATTAGTTGAGTCAAAACAGGCCTACATATTACAAACAACAGAAAATAAAACCCTTTCTTGCTTCTGCCTTCTACATTTTGGGTTGTTTTTGTTCTCAAACAACAAGCCATTCCCATGGTGGTACCCTGTAAAGCTGAAATCTCTCCTGTGCCTTTCAATCACAATATCAGAAGCACATTAATAATGTTATTTCTGAATCAAAAATTACCTAAGTTAACTATAGAAATGTAAAAGTGGTATCTCTTATGATTAATATAAAACTAAAAGACACAAGCAAGCTACAAGCATGCAGCGGAAGTGCTACCACCCACGATTAACCAAGTAGAAATTAGTATTCTCACATGGTGCTTCATTGCGCACTTGCAAGAAATAATACCAAATAATTCAATAAAGCAGTAATTAAAAACCTGCCCCAATTCTCCTGGTACTGTGGCAATCATGCTCCCACAACCTCGCAGCTGAGCACGGAGAACTCAGCTGCCTGCACCGCACTGCAAAGAAACAATCCACCCACCACTGACTCCTGCTGTTTCATAGGGGATCCAATTACTGATATCATTCTGACACTAGAGATTAGCTGATTGCCAGTTCAGTGTGCTTACAAAATCTTATGTGTCACAGGAGGCCCTTTACTTGTTTCTGTAAGACAAACAGTGTTTTTTCTAAATCTATTAAAAACCCACTAGAATATATTCTCTCTCATGTGTAGCACTTCAGCCCCATCCTGTTGGGCTCAAAGCAAATTCCCCCTTTAAAATTGCTGTAGAACTAATGTTTGGTGACAGCAGCAGCAAAAATACACTTTTAATTGTGCTTTTCAAAGAAGAGACTTAAGAGAAGCCGGAGCCACATATGCCACTATTTTAGTACTCAGAAAGACCACGGATCTATTTGAAGTCCGAGGTCACAATTAAATTTTTTCCTAATTAAAAAATATTGATAGAACTTTGCATTCATCTTTTTCCAAATCTAAGAGCACGTCAGAACAAGCGTCTGTGAAAAACGATGGTTTGATTTCTGTTAGAAAGTGTTTTCTAATCTCATTTGCTGTAAATAAAATGAATTAGGACTGCATAATATCACTTGGTTAAATTCTGTTATCAATCAATGAAACTACATCAATGGGGCTCCAATATTATTTTCCCATTCCAGCTGTTGAACCGAAACAAAAAGAAGAAATTGAAAGACAAACTACGAGTAGGGCAAATTAATATCTAAGCATGAAAGGTCAGATGCTAAGAAAAATGGGGAAGAAAGACAATGATGAGCAAGAAATATTTCTATTTTCTCACCATCAACACTGGTATACTTACAGGCAGACATTCTAATGACTCTACTGATTATTCAAGTGTCTAGACTGTATCTACATATGAGATACCAAGAATACCCTCTTTAATGCTCCGATGAACTTTACCATCCGTTCTAGAAAACAATGTCTTCATCAGCTGCGACCAGACACATTATATTACTTTGAATACTGTAGTATTTTACTGTAAATAACACCTCCTATAGAGAATAAAAGTTTAAATTGATGTGGGAAATTATGTCACGCCACGGAGACTCAGAATGAAAGGGACTTTATTTTTTAATGCTCCTACCTCCGAAAAAAACCAGAAGGGCATTTTGCAACCCCCATTTTAATTAATTTCATCAAATTTTCCTTAAATAAAAGTGGAACTTAAGCCACAAATTTCTGAGGTTCAATTCTACCCAATGACAATATGCAAATTTTGTTTCAAATGATTAAAAAAAGACTTCATTCACAACATATGAACAAAGAACATTGCCAAATAATACAAAACCAGGGTTTAAATAGTGTTAAACAGACAGGCTGCATTTTCACAAGTCAAATCCAAATCTTGTTTGGATTTAAGTATTCTCTTAACACCCTGCTTGGGAAAAGAAAGCTATGGAAACTTGCTGGTGAAAAGTATATTAAAGCTTTATCTTATACCCTAACAAGAGTAAAATAAGACATACAATCATAAAACAGTTTAGGGTAAAGAAGCTGTTTAATTTCAGAGTTTCTAACCTCACTGGGTCCCTAGCACAGCACAAAACCAGACCTGGGCTAGGCAGGGTGGGTAGGGATGTCAGGAGGCCATCTCGCCCACCCCTCTGCTCCCAAACAGGATCACTAACCCACCTCTGACAGATGTTTGCCTGACTCATTCCCAAAATCTCCAATAGAGATGCTGCAGCACCTCCAATCAATCAGTTGCTGTCCTTCACTAACCTTACATTTACAAAGCTTTCCCTAATGTCTAATTTAAATCTCCCTCACTACAATTTAAATGCATTATTATTCTTGTCCTGTTCCCCATAGACAAAGAGCACAGTTTATTACTTTCCTCTTTGCAGCAACCTTTCATGTATTTGAATCTACATCTTAAATCTTTTCTTCAACATATTATTTCTTTCAAATTGTGGTTTTTGTGAAAGTTTTCTAGAATGCTGATCCTCCTGGTTGATTTTCTTTGGTCTACAGTATGATATGCAACTATAAACACACTGTTAACTTCCACAGCATTATCCTCTTAACTGCCAACACACACAAACGGCACTTGCCTACTGCACTTAACACTTGCTGAGTGCTGCTGTTTTTAAACTAAAACTATCCCTCAGCAGTTTTTACTAATAAAACTGTTGAATGGGCAATAAAAACAAATATCTGCCTAACTTAAAGTCACTTGAACAAAAAAAAACCCCAAACCCAAACCTCATTAATTTAAATTTTGCACTCTGTTTCTGGTGTGACTTACCTTGCATCATTATATCAGCTATCCAATGCATATCGTTTCTAAAGTGTATTGTTTCATTAGCTAAGTACTTAGTAGATTGACAGACATTTCACAAAGACCCATTCTGAGTTGCTATTCGAAAACGGGGCACAAAAATAAACATCGTGTGTTCATACACCTCAACAAAGTTACTTCCATTAAGCAAGAAATATAAGGAAGTGCAATACATTATGAAGATAACTGGTTCCTTTTGAAAGAGATGACAGTGACAGTGAGCTGTAAGCAATAGGGATGTACTAGATCAGAGGGATTCCCTTGCTCCTCGTATCTCACACGGGTTAGGTGGGGGCTCTTGTTAAACATTACCAGCCAAACTTGGTAGCCAGTGTCCCCGAGACAGGGCTGCTGGAGCATTGAATCTAAATCACCAAAATAAAAGTCATGATATCACATGTTAAAGCATAGGTGATTCCTTATTAAGTGTTAATTTTAAATGACATCATTCAATGATGTCATCTGTCGTTAATGAAACAACAAGCCTCTGACTACACACCCTTCACCAATTCAAAGTCTATCACTAATGATTAGCAACAGTGATTTTTTTTCACCGAAGCAATATTATTCTCTTTTGACGCTCGCCCTAAGTATTTCACCATACCATATTGCCCGTGCTGTGACATTAGCAGAGAGTGAGCATCCCTGCACATTGTTCATTACTCGTCAAAGCTACCCAGGAAGCCTAAGCAGATGTACTACAAAATAGAAATGTATGTATGAGATAACACATTCCAAGCAGATTTGCCATTCTGTGGCACTAAACATTTCCAACCATTTATCAACTGTAGAGTTGCTATTTGCATTTCGTACTCTATACTTGAAAACGTTACAGCTGCCTGTGGCAAGAAAGGAAATGCAAAACTTGTTGGAAGAAAATAAATAAAACAAAACTATTTCCTATGGGACAACTCAAAGTCTCACCTCATCATCCTGAGACATCGGGGATTCTGTGTTGCCTCTGTTTTTTATTAATAATGCAGCAACAGTCTTTCAACCACTCTTTCTGAAGAGGAGCTTTTTCTTTGGAGGCAGTATGAGTCATGTGATTACCTCACTTATCTAGAGTCAAAGGCTAAAAACTGATAGAGGTTCTCACTATCAACTAGTCTATAATTTGGCACCCAGAGAAGCAGTAATAAATGGGTGTTTATCTACTCAATGGGGAATTTCATTTCACTCTCCACCCCCAAAGTCATTACCTGCACAATAGGAACGAACAACAAAAATTCACAACATAATAAACTATTACAGTCTTACTGCCTAAATTGCATCTCAAAACAATTTTCTGTACCGGAAGCTATAAGCAAACTATAATCCACTACATGAGAAGAGAACTTTGTTGACACGATGAAACAAATGGTATTTGCATCTCCTAAGAGCAGAGAAATGTCTAATACTCCAGACTAACAGTGTCTGCTGTTCTCAGTATTGTTTTCCTTGGTGAAAAAAACATTAAATATTCCTCTTTTTTTTTATTAGAAAACATTTGAATTAAAGAGTGTCATTAAATAAAAATTGGATAAGACTCTATCTATCTGAAAGTTGAAATACATTTTCTATCTTGTTGAAAAAAGCTTATGTGCTTGACAGGGTAAGTAATATAAAAATATTGTTCAATCAGCTTGGTGTACTATTTACACTTATGCTTGGAAAGCATATTGCCAGTAAGAAAAGAAATAACACTTTTAGCGTAATATCCAGTTAAAAACATGCGCAGTAACTTACTCTGAATAATAAAATTTATTTTTCTACACTTGGCAGATTACTAGGGAAGAAATGAAAATATTTCTGAATCAAAGAACACTGAAAATGGTACACAGTCAAAAGTCATATTTTTATTCAGTTTTTGTGAAATGCATTGTAGTACCATTTTAAAACTAAGATATGAAAAGCTAGCACAGTTTCAAGTAATACCTCTCAAGTGCCTTAATCTTAACAACCTAGTTTCTAATCAGTGTTGTATTTCTTCAAGCATGAAAAGCACAATCTTTTTTCTTTCCTTTTTTTTTACATACTGTGGAGATGTTTCAGTATAGAAATCTAACATTATCTAGTCCATTACTGATATCACTGAAGTAGCTGTGTAGTCATCCTGTGATCCTATGCAAGAAAACACAGCAAGAAAAGTAGGTAGTCATTAAAGGAGCAACAGAAGCCACTTACATAAATTACTGTACAGTAATTCAAAAGAATATAAAGAGAAGAGATGTTTGAAGCTTATGCGTCTTTGTTCTTTAAACCTTGAATGCATTACCTACCCAAAACTTGGGAAAGAGACCACAAGGTAACTCCTGTTTAAATTTAAGCGAACAACTCAGTGTTTCTGTGTTGTCTAAAAAGAATTTATTTATTTTAAGCAGCTAATTTGGTATCTCTACTGCTTCTTACTACTTCAGAGTGACTGGATTAAGTAACTCCTTTAATGTTAACACAGGCAATACACCATCATAGCCCAACATGCTTTTTTTTGTTCTTTTAACTCACAGAGAAAACTGAAAGCGAGAAGTACGCAATCCTTTCTCCAACCAAAGGAAAGGAATTTCTTCTAAAAACATGTTTGTTTTTATGAAAATATTATAATTCCTTTCCTAAAACCTACCAACATGATAATTTACACATTTTAATTTTTTTCAGTCTATAAGGAATTAAAGACCACTGAAAGAAACAGCTCCAGAAAATTTACAGTGAAAATCAAGTTCTCATCCTAGAAGGCACCAGCTACGTGCCTGAGATGCACAGCTCCCGCCAGCCTGGGTGATTTCAGTCACCGTCAAAAGCTCACACACTTGACTTTTCCAGTCCTGTCTTCAGGTTCAATAGTGACAATGAAATTATTTCACATTATCCAAATTATTTCTCAGGCAATAAAATAAGTTAATTTGATGTTTCTCTCCACATGTCAGTAGCCAGTGTTCTCCACAGTGATGTTTACAGTTGTCATTCTCAACAGAGGACTAAAACAAAATGTACACAACTTTTCTCTACAAATCTCAGAGTGTTCCCACACCATCAACCTTTATACTCTGACAGAGTAGAGTGCGGAAGTCTTTTTTTCCCTTTTTTGTGCACCTTTGGCTAAAAGAATAGTGGATTTCAGTCTTTAGCTATGAAGCATGCACCTTTCTCTGGCAATAAAATTGCAAAAGCTTCAGCTTGCACCTAAGCACAATTGCTTAGAAAGAAGAAACCAAGATTCAAGAAAAATATTGGAATTGTTAAAAAAATATAAAAATCTATATACCTCCAAATATGAGGCCTGACTAATTTTTATCAGAACTTGACTCGTTTTTTATCAGAACTTGACTTTCACCAATCACTGACTCGTGATTTATCAGAAATTAATCTACGTTTGACGTCAACATTCTCTCTGTGTGCTCTCCAGTACTGACTATCTGACACTGAACCTTTACTAAGAAGCCATCAGAAAGGCTGAGGGAGATACGAAAAGGTGCAGCAGAGAGCAGGAGAGAGCAGGATGGATCAGACCTAAACATTCATCCTTCTTGTACCGCCTGAGCATTTATTCTTGCTCTAAGACGTCTAAGAACAACAACTACAAGGAGGAGAAAAAAATCCCTGACGTTATTTTTTTAATAATTACTTCAGGACATACTGATCAATTGTGCTCTGCCAGGACAGAGGAGTGGACAACCTAAAATTTCAAAATCTTCAAATTAACTGTGTGAGTTAGAAGGCTGCGTGCGCTATGGAGGGCAAGCACTGACATTTTGTATAATGGTGCATGTCTTGAGGGTAATTGCCACTGGAATATTATCCCCACTCTACGTGTCAAACATTAACGTAAAATCAATAAGGAGCCATGTTCCCAACATTTTTCACGCACCTGTGTTACCCCCCGGAGGGTTTTGCTGCACTCGGCGCTGGGCTCCCCCGGGAAGAGGCTCGCCGCAGCCCCGCTGCTCGGCACGGCCTCGCTGCTGAGGGTTGGCGACAGCTCAGCGAGCCCCCGGCATCTGTGGAGCGAAAGCGCAAGGTGAGACAAAGACGATTTCTGGTAACTTTGCTGCTCTGTCAGCAAATCCCGAGAAATAGAAAGTGTAAAGGTTGTTTTCCACAATAAAGGTGACATCCTAGTTTGAAATGACACAGTCAGAGTTGCTTTGTGACAAGCCTGGTATTAAGACATGACAGAAATAAACCCACAAGAACAGCCATCCTGCCAAATACACTTAGACTCACATAAAAGCTTGACTTGATAGCCCCCGATTAAATTTTTTTTTCCAAAGAACGTGGTTTCCTTTCAAGCTCATTATAATTCAAGCTTTTCTTTACTTTGGTAAAGAAGGGGAAGTTTTGAACCTGCTTAATTTGTGTTGTTGGGTCATAGCACGTGATGCAAAGTCATCTAAAACACGATGGCACAGGCCCATTTCCTTACTGCAAGAGATCTTTTCTGTTTTAATCAATGCTCGCAATGTTTCTGAAAACAGATTGCAATTCTTCAAAGACTTGAGAGCACCTTACGAATCGCTGCACAGACAAGTCATTTCACCAACCACTGAAGTGCAACTTTGTTCAGGATGGCTGGTAGAAGGGGGTGGGTGTAAGTTATGGGCCTATGACTAAACAGTTTGGCTAAAAGTAAGAGCTTACCATTACAAAAAGAGCAATGATGTGTTTTTGTAGCTGAGAGAATCCTGGATTATAGGTGCTTATGAGAACAACCTCCACAGAAAAAAATCTCAACAGAGCTTATGCTATAGGCTTTACAATGGTGAAGGACCACACGATCCCTTCTTGGAATCAAACCCATGGTTGCAGACAATGTAAGTGTTTCAAAAAATCAATGCTTAGATACAATTCTCCCTCAAAGGTCAACTGGTGAATGTA
>NW_009210444.1:65763-84497 GCF_000690835.1 Fulmarus glacialis
AGTATCTCAAGCAAAAATTACTGTATAATGAAAATAGGGAATTTATATATATATATATATATGCAACACTTAATCAAGCTAAAACATTATCAGCACATCTTTATATTAGCCAATAGTTTCAAAGTGCTAATTCAAAACTCCCCACCTAAACCCCACATGATCATGAGCTGAGAAGTTAGCCCCTTCCTATTCCTAACTAAGAGGCATGGGAATTACTCTGCAGTCTATTGGAAATCTCATTTGCCTATGTAGTGGTTCCTCCCTGAGTAAAAGAGAGCTATTGAAAGAAACAATTCTGCTGGGGTTAACTGGCTACAACATTAAAATTTTTTGGCCTACATGAACAACAAATTATTCCTATAACCAAATACAGCAGAAATACAAACTGCAGGAAACAATTCCTCCAGTCCTCATGGAATATGCATTAAAAGGTTCAACAAAAGATATTATCTCAGATTGTACATTTAGTATTAAATTATCGATGAGCTACTTCTATTGCCATTTGTACTTGAGTTACTAGAAATTAAAGCAAATACTAAACTTCTAAATACAGCGTGCCTGGAAAAAACGTATGTTCACAGGCTCCAGGATTCCCCACAGTCCCGAAAAGATTTTCATAACCTCACAGGTATCTTCAAGTCCTAGAATTTGCATTCTGCTTCCCAGCTCAGCTTGCAGATGTTTAAAAATACATGCAACAAGACAACTCGCTTTTGGCTACACATCTAAGAGGTTCAAACATCTGAATTATTCTGTCTGAGGTCAACTACGATATATGTGCCAAATTAGGTTGAAATTCAGCTGGGAAGAGCTATGAAATACTAAGATCTTTGGTGCTTGGGAACCTGTGCCTATTTCTGACCAATGCACATCCTCTCAGATCTTCTTCCAGGAAAAGGACGTATTTTCAGGAACAAAATATGAAATATAAGCTTACACCTTATGAATCTGTAGGCTTCAGTCATTTAAATTTTGCTGTGCAAACAGATATAAAATGTGGATTATAACAGCAAAATTTCATAACAGTGTTCATTGGTTTCTGGAATTCTAGAAGACAAAGGATGTACATGTCATCATATGCCCTTGCGTGCCAACAAGATTTGCAATAAAGATAAAACACAGGCTTCCCTGGGCTTTAACAATCTATATCTTTATATAGAGATATATACTTTTTAATATAACCAGAAAATAGTTTCCAGGAGTTCAGGATCAAGGCATATATCCTGCTAAAGAGGTATACACCCAGGGTAATTCCACCAAAATGTTGTTATTCTGTATAGATATAATACTGATTATATATATATTTCAATATAATTCAGCTAGTTAACAGGAGAACTACTGTTCATCCCAAGATTTATGGATTTTTTTTTTTTCACAACTCAAAGTTGTGAACAAGTAATGCAAGCAACTCTTGCAATTCATTCTCTAAAATAATTTCACATAAATTTCTAAGTGATGGATGATATTTCATATAATAACTATCTCCTGAAACATTTCAACACATTTAAGGTAGAGCTAAACAGAACTCAGGTGGTTCTGCTCTTCAGGGATTCACGTTTAAGTAAATTCTCAACCTCCAATCTAAAAGCAATCTTTGCTTTCTCTTCTCCTGGAATAGACAGCACCAATATTAAAACTATTCTTGGCAAAGGACAACTTAAAACAGAATTATCCATAAATGAAAACGCTAATGACATCAGCATTTTTTTCTTTACTAAATACACTAGATTTCAAAACCGAATTTTCAATATCTAAAGTAAAGTCAAATAGTTATCTGCCTTCAGTACTGTTAATCTCTCTCCCACTCATCCCAGCCCATCCCCACCAGCTCCCCAGTCTTATCTTACTTCTCCTTCCAGGAACAGAGAATAGAAAAATCAAGGAACAGTGGAGAATAGACTGAGATGCACTTGTAAATATTTGTTTCAATCCTGAAGAACTCAACAATATAATTCACTATGTGCTGGCCACATTTTTTCAGAAATAATCAGCATAGTACCATAAACCTGGTATGTAAGCCTCAAATATGCTTTAATGGACTGATTAAAAAAATGTCCGAGATTGCCATTTATCAAGAAGCTACAGGAAAAAAGAATTTGTGTAAGAAGTTATTCCTGGTATTTGATCTGGTGATTGATCTGGTATTAACTGAAATCAAAATCTAAATAGAGTATATCCAACCAAAGTCCTCTATCTGTACCAGTATGAAATTAAAAAGAAAAAAAATAACCATCGTCCTTATCAGGGAGAGAAAGAGAGTCAGAATCTACTAAATCCATCTTGTCTGACACACAATTATGTAAACAAATTCACAATGAAGCTGCTTATGATATAACTTTAAAGGGGACAAACCATCACAAAAGTAGTATAGAATACTGTGGCACACGGTTTCTAGAAATATGAAATTGAAACATCAGTTGGATCCATTCTGTAAGCTGAGTGCGCAATGATAAATTCATAATTCAATTCCTACCCGAGACTTGCAGAACTGCTCAAAAAGTAGAAGACTCTAATAAAAGATCTGACCTCCCTGATCGCTACAGGTACCTAATGAACATATGTGCATTATCTCCTTACCCAAGCCAGAGTGGATCCTGAAAAATATAATTTGAGAATTTATTTTCAGTGCAACGTTTAAAAACAAAACAAAACAAAACAAAACAAAAAAACAGAAATATACGCTGAAATTAGTATCTCCTATTTCTGGAGAAAAAAATCCAAGGCCCCTAACCTGCAAGAATAGTTGTGCCAGTACCCTGAATGCTGTCCTTGACCATGGCTCAGAGCAGGCATTTAAGGAAGAGTATAAAACCAGGACATATTCCTCCTACTTTCTGTTAAATCGGAGATTTAAAGATGACTTGAATGAGCAGACTACATCTGGACAGTTATGCTTTATAGCCACCATGGAAACTATCCTCCATGAATCTCCCTAATTCAATTTTTAACTCATTTATACCTTTGTCCTTAATTTCCTCTGGCACTGAGCTCCACAACCCAGCTTCACACTGCCAGGAAGGGTTTTAAAACTTGCTTTTGCTGGGCAGGCAGAAGAAACATTAACTAGCTGTTCTCTGGTCGCCTTCTCCTCACGCATCCTGGTGGAAGGCGAGCCAATTCTGAACTAATTGTACCATAACAGAGAGAGATTTCTCTTCCCCCACCCACCCCGCCAATCTTATTTCAACCTGTTCAGCCTGTTGTGAACATAGCAGTAAATTTCCTGTTCAAAGAAACTCCCTCTTCTCCCAGCACACTCCTGCCAGGAGACTCATGACTGCTCCAGCAGTCAACTCTGATATGTCATTTTGGTCCATGAGTCTTTGAGTACCTCTCTTCCTGAGCTGATAGAGGTATCTAAATTAGCCATAATATTTGTGAGCATTAAAACAACCATTCAGGAAAGCCCTCCAACCTGCTAGCTGATTTCTTTATTTTAACATATGTTTAACCTGCCCAAAACTGCCACTTTATATAGAGTCCCAAGAAAGCTGGAGGCTCAGGGACTTGCTCAGAAGTGGTAAAAACACTCCCCAGAGGTGAAGTGCATTTACCCTGACCCCCACCAAAAAGAATAAAATGGAAGAAAAATAAATTTATGGAGGATGACAAAGTCTAAAAATAAGACACAATTTCTTTAAATTTGAGAGAGCTGGTGCTAACTGAGCTTCTTGGCCTGAATCAGTGGCCAAGGGAACACATTTGTCTGTATTTCACCAGATTCCATAAATCACTTAGCCTGATGCGGAAGTTATGATAGTTTTAATGAGATGACATTAAGAAGGGAAAAAAGTAAGATTGAATAGTAGAAAACACCATCAGTTACTGAGATTTGTTAAGCTAAGAAACAGTCTTCTCTGTCACTGCAAGTAACATTTCTGAGAACATTTAAAGCTAAAAGATAGAAAAAACATTTAAAGAGATAATTCCACATAGGGAGGAAATAAAAAATGAAAATTAAACAGACCTTCTAACAGGTTGCTTTCCACCTGTAGTATCAATGATTCTGTAATAAAAGCTGTACAAGTCTGATCTCAGCCTGAAACAACCTCTACAGAGTTGCTGATGGATGGCTATCACATACTCATGGGGTAGATGGCCCCTGCCGAACAGGGATAATTTGAGGGATGAATGAGATTAGCTCAAGGTATTTTAAAGCCCCCTTCTCTCTCTCTTTCTCTCCCTCCAAGTGCACTATCTCGCATGAAGGCAACATTCCAGAAGAACAATGAAACTGGTAAAGCAATAGAGGGAAGCTTCATAAGGATGGATTAAAAAAAAAAAAACCTAAACAGAAACAGAACCAAAGCTGTAAAATTGCTTCCTAACTCTTTCTTCCAGAAGAAATATTCAGACAAAATACTCATATTTGCTCCCCACACCCTGAAAGTGCCCTGCAGTCGTACTATCATAAGTTAACTCTGTTCCATTTCTACAGACATCTGTTAGGACCTATCGCACTAGTATCTAAGCAAATTATATCAAAACTGTTATCTTTTTTTTTTCCTTAGTGTGACTCATGCCAGCTGGACTAGTCTAAATATTATTAAACATCATTAAATATATTATATTTAAGCTTAACTCGTGCCAGCAGGGCTAGTTAACAAGAAGAAAAGAAAAAATAGTATTTTAATAAATCATGTTCAGAGGCTGTGGTGACTGGTGCTACCCTAAAACACCAGGACTCAGTTATTTTCCACAAATGGATAGGTATGTCTACCAATCCTTCTGGCAGCATTTCCACTGCTGTCACTTGGCAGAAGATTTAAAAGGCAATCCAGGAAAATCTATGATTTGCTATAAAAATTAAGAAGTGCTTAAGTGCCTTGATCACATTCCAAGGGGAACTTTCACACTTACACGACTAAATTTCATTGACTGTCCCTGGAAAGAGACCTGCTTTCTGTACTGCCAGCAGTAGAACCCTACTTTTATCCCAGCATCTCTAAGAGATATAAAAATAACAAGTCCTTATCAGCACAGTGCTGAGGAAGACAGCTATTATGAACAGTGATTCTTTTACAGCAGCAAAAACCTACTGAAAAGTGCTTTTACATATTATGGTATCTACACCATTGCAACACTCAATATTTTTATGGATATTCTACACTTACACCTGTGTATATGTACAAACACAGCAAGCTATAGCAATTGATGTGATTTGGGTATGGGGTTTTTTTTATGAACTAATGATGTTTATAGTCGTAGAAGCTTTTCAACAGCGACAAATACAGTATTTCAAAAATTGCATGTCAAATCTACCATGCCTCTGGGAGGACAAATCAGCATGTGTTACATCTGCAAGTCTGCAAGCACAACTGTTAAGTATATTATAATCAACAGGAGGAATGCAGAGTACATCAAAGGGAAAAATAAAACTCACAGTAGATAGTAACCACTTTCTTCTTTTCTGGAAAAAATACTAAGATGCTGAAAATTGCTCATACTTAAATCACTATTAATTAAAATAAGCCTTAGCTACTCCTTTCCCTATTCCCTACTCCCTTTCCTCTCCCTGGTCCCCAAAAAAGCACGAGAAAAATTGAAATGTCTGTGTAATGGAAACTTGCACAGTCTCCAACAATTTGCATTTAGAGGTGAATTAAAATTCCTTCGGTTTACACTATAGTGAAGCTTCAGTTTTGGTAACTTTTTTCTAAAGGTAACTGAATTTTCCGTATGAAATTTTAGACAAATGCACAGAGAAAATAATTCAAATGCCCCCCTTGTACATATGGCCTTTTCCAGCAAAGTAACTTTTCTCCCTCTACTTAATCAGCCACTTTGTTCCCTGCCCCCACTTATCCACACAAGCAGATTTTTTCTTTTTTTTTTTTAATTTTGGAAGTGCCTCTTAACTGAGGCATGAAGTGCAGGAGTTTATTCCTTGCCATAGAACTGAACTTTACCTAGATCACCCAACTCCCCGTTCCCACAAACTGTTGATTTCTGATCTTTGCCACCACTTCATTTCTCTGGAGAGTTTTCTCAGCAGCATTATCCACATCACACAACCACGTGGTCACAGACATGCCCGTTGGATAGACAAGTGGTCCCAGGGAGCAAATCGGACTCCAGGTATACCATGGAGAGTGGGATTATTCCTGTGTGCACACAACAGGCCAGACAAGTCAGTATCCCACTACCTCTGCCCCAGGCTTCCCAGGATCCCTAAGGCATTATCCAGAGGGACAGGACAGGGCAGCTGAGTCTGAGGAGAGGTACGCAGATGCACAAGGACATCAGCTAGCTGGTCTCCTCATTCTGGATTAGCATCTGCATGGATGGGAACTGCCATGTAACACTAAGTTATGGAGCTCCCACCTCTCTTGAGTGTCTCTGTTTCTTTATTTTTTAAATTCTCAACAGATTTTAAAAAATTGATTAAGAAGCTGAGTCACAATCTGATCTAGTTCCTGTATTCTAAAGGTTAATACAGCATCCAAGAGTGACATTAACATAACAACAGCAAAAATCAATCCAGCATGAGACTGAATGCACTAAATTCAGCCTTAATGGCAACTATGACCTGTTGTATCAGTTTTCAGTTTTGTATAAGAAATTGATACAATCATAATTTCCCATCTCCTAAACCCTTTGAGAAAAAAAAAAATCTAAGCAATTTAAATAAAACAGAGGTTTGACAAAGAAGTCCCTTTTTCACTGATACATAATAACCTCCTTCTAAGACCCTTCTTGGAAAAAACTTCACAAAATTTTTTCTTGAAGCATTGTGAGTCTACAAAATGAGAACTTGCCAGCATAGGGACAATGCTGGGAAGGATGAAGAGGAATGAAACAGGTTAAAAGGAGTAACAGACTTAGATCCTGTTTGCAATATGGGTACAACACACCAAACAGCATTTTGCATGCAGTAAAATATACACACATTCTGCCAGAGTTAGCATCTAGTGTAAGTTTATGGTTTAGAAAGCGCCTTTGTGCCATCCTTGAAGTCACTGCATTCAAAAGGATGAAAACAGGAGTGGAAGAATACCTTTAAAATGCCTTTCACGTTTTCTTCTAGTCCAAAATTACAATTACTACACACTTTATAAGCCTGCAGCCAGTTTTAGTAAACTGCTACTTACAGCTCTTGCATGACAGCCAGCAGATGAAAGCGGTGAGCGAGAGTTCTCATTCATTGCTGCTAGCAACCCACTGCCTTTCTGATCCCTTTCTTCAGAAACAAAGATTAGGTGGGGGGAAATAAGGTAAAGGGTTTATTTTTAAAAGTCCGTATTTTTAAATCATCATCCAGGAGCTGGCTGAGTTGAGCTCTTATTAGTCGCCTCTCATCTCCCACTTCTGTTGCCATAGAAACCTCGCAGCAGCATCGCCTGCCTCGCTATCCTGAAGTCTTCAGATTCAGTCGATGCCAAACCTGGCCGGGCAAGCAGGCGTAGGATAACGGCAGCACCGCTTCAGTGCTGAGGTCTGCATTGCCGGCTTCCCATTGCGTGGAGACCACGTATATAAAACAGAGAAGTCACCTCTACCATATCGTACAGACTGGGACAGAAGGCTGAACCAAAGCCCAGCTGTTTCCCTTTCCTCCACTCCCCGCCCCCAACAGATGCATACGTGGACTGGGACGAAGGACACACCTCAGATCTCATAAACTAAAACCCACAAAGGTTGGAAAATCAGTTAAATGGAGGGATATTGATCTACATCATCAGCACAACGGAAGTCAGCAGGCTATTAAGCAGGGGACTTCTCCAATTCTTGCTCCCTTTTCCCTGCTTGTGGAAAAGTGTATCGGACAGTGTCAGGGAAGGGATTTAGAAACAAATGATCAGTCTGAATATTCAGAGGGGCATTGTGACAACACTTGTACTGTGGAAAAACACACTTGGGAAGCCTTTTGTCCGTGTTCATCTAGGAAGAAGAATGCTCATTCTAGGGTCAGTCACTTGTTTTATAGAGAGAAGGTACGAGTAATTAATTTTTACTTATTTAAATGGTCTGCAAATGAACAATCAGCTACATTTTTTTCACCTGCTGCAACTTCTCCACCACCTTTATCCCAGTTAGAATATACCAAAAAAGTGACATTTTGAGATGACAACTATGAGTCACCAGGTGACCAAAACTGACTAGTCAAATGCAAGAGAAGGTACTACTCACTACAGACTGCCCAAGGGGACTGCTAAAAACCCCAGGATGGTGAATTCCTTTGATCAAAAGGACCAGGCACGTTCAGCGAGACAGTCCCTCAGAATGGCTTCCCGTGCCAACTCCAGTTAATCTCATTTCAGTTTGAGTAAATTGTTCTTAAAATAAATCTCACCTTCTCTCAGGCACACCCTGAGAGGGAGAAGTGGGTTATGGAAACAAAAACACAATAAATACTGGTACCAACTTGCTAACAACAAGGGACCCTACGGAAACACTCACTCAATGCTGAATAAGAGGCGGCCAAATCTATCCTGTGGAAATCCAGAGAAAGGAGGGACTACCCTTACATGTCTGAGAACTACTGCAATAATACCTGAACACGATTCCTCCTCCTTGTACCTGTTAGGCCCTGCAGACAGTTTATGTTCAAGAGATGTTCCCACAGTGTGCCAGATCTTCTGACAATCCAGAAGCAATAGAATTTTTGTTTTGTTTTGTTTTTCCATCATATTACAGCCTCAACCTCTACATGAAACATCAAACCACGCATTACAGAACAGATTTGGAGTTTTGGTGGGCAGGTATAGAGGTTACACAATAAACATGATTAACATGTGAATATATATGAATATACACCCACAATGCCTACATTATAGATACTCCTGATCTATTGTTTTTAACGAAACGCTAAAGCAAACGGACAATCCAAATGTTCACCATGGTGCAAGAATGCATTTGTATAATTGGCTTTTATTGTATCTAGAGCTGTGAAGGATTTGTAGATATAAACAATATATAAGGACAAATATTAGTTTTTAAGTGAATTTCATGGACCTGGAAGGTGATGAACTGAAAGGAAAAATGTCAGTTTTGTGCAACAACAGTTTTGAACCAATATGCTGAACGCAGATAGCAGTGATCGCAAGTTACTTCTCAGGAAGACCGTTATTTTCTACAGTATCAGTACACATTTATTTATGTTGGCAAAATTTTGTGTCCAAACCACTTAATAGTTCCTTCTTCCAGAAAGCAATTTTCTAAAATCGTGTACTTCAGCCTACTAGTAAATAATTTGTTTTCCAATAAACCTTTTCAAAGGTATAATTTATGGGGCAATAATACTCAGTATTATGGAATTTTTATTTTTTTCTTAATGTCTGTTGCATTTCACTGAATGTTAAGTGTGAATTTGGGTTCTCATGACAGAAGGAAGGGCACAGTCTGCTCAAAGCAGTGTTCCTGGTATGGAACAGTACAGTTCTTCTCTGCGTCAATGCAACAACCCTACCGAGACACACCGACCTGATTGTTTGATTTGATGGAGAAACTTACAGTGCTCCAATCATGCTCACTCTCTTTCAATTCGCCATATTTCATCAGTAATGGAAACCAAGGTTAGTGCAATGGTTAAACGGCAAAATGAAGGCTGGTTCAGTTTCCAACAATGAGTTCATTTTTCAAATCTACAGCTTCCAACTGATGGCCCCCAGTTGGGGCCTCAGTTCTCCATTCTCAGATGCAAAGGCCCTGTCATAATAACAGGAATTAAGATTTTTAAGAAGATAAGAAGATATTAATCAGTAATGAAAATAAGATTGCTACACAAGTTATTTGTAGAGATCACGTTGCTGCCTATAGAGCTGTAGCAAAATTTAAAAATTTAATGCCAAAAGCTGAGAATAACATTACAAAAATGGATTTCTTCAGATTCAAGTCAATACCATCAGCAATGAATACACTGCCACCATTTTCTGATGCTGCAGGCCCAGAGGAAGATGACAGCTGCTATTGAAGCACTTCTGTAGAAGTGCTTGAGGAATTACTAGCAAGAAATGAAAGAGCAAACTTCTCCTACCTCTTTAAAGGAGAGGGCAGGAACCCATGTAATCAATAACAGCAGACTGAATAAAAGCAAAAGAAGTTAAAGGAAATACCTTGATGAGCTAGAGAGAAACCTGCAGAGGTAAGAGACACCTCTGGAAAATGTAACCTATCAATTTTAGTAGTGCATTTGTGATTTAGTCACAGGATAGCACACTGAGAGCATTGAGAACTGAATCTGGAATTCAGGGGGGTCTCCATTCGCATTCAGGTTTAAGGGAATAAAATCTTTGTCTAAGAGATTGACCTACAGACTGATCCAAGTGGTTTTTTGCAAGAAATAACGTTACCAGTCCGGAGCAAGAAACACTGTATCAGATCCTTTTCAAGATGCAAGTGCAGAGAAAGAAACGTGTCCTAATCACAACGCTATTTGACCTCTAAATCACTAAGGCAGGCAGCTTTTCCTCCAGAAAGCACAGGAGCAAGAGGGACGGTGTGGTGTGCCAGAGCTGCTTTTCCACAAACTCTACTTTAGCTCCTGCTGGAGCCCCACAACCGCCCCGGCCGAAAGGGCTGACCTGCCCTCTCCAGCCTTGTGCAGCGTTACAGCTGCCTCTCTGGTGCTGACACCGGGGCGTGAGCAGCCATGCAGTCAGCTGGATCAGGTGATTGATCTGTCTGAAAACTAACCCTACCAGGGAAAGAAAAGAAAGATTAGTTTTCAGTTGATCAGCAAGCTTTAGAAGTCATTTCTACAACAAAGAGGAGGCAGGACCGGCGCTTTCAGAGGCATTGCTGGCCCAGGTCAGTTAAGCTGCTTCAAAGGCTCTTGCTCGCTCCTTCATGCACACAGCCACCACGCCGCGAAGCAGGCGACCCTGCATCAGGTGGTTCACCATAACCATCTGCGTACGCACCCTTTAGAGAGGTATTTATTTTAGTGGAGGGTGGCTTAGCTCGCAATTCAAGCAGAGTCAAATTACCGAGCAGCTGCCCCAAAAGGTCTCCAGCTGAAGAGATGGTAACCACTTCTTCCTTGCATTTTGCGGAGAGAACGATATGTCACCCCGTATTTGGGGCCTGAAAATATTTGATATAATTGGTCAATAGTATCATCAGGATGATTGAAGATGATGAAATTGATAGAGAGAGACAAAGAGAACTGCTCTCTCTCAGCCAGGCTCTGGCAGAATCTATTGATGTACAGCAAACAAAACAATATGGGAAACAATATTCAGACAACCTTGAGGGTTTATTCTGGTTGCCACTTTATTCCAACAAAATGGATGCTATTCAAAGCTGTAATTCTCACAAACTGTAAATTGACCACACACACACTATATGTGTAAACACAGAAATTAATCTTAAAGATTATGATAGAGGGTGGAAAATTATTAAACAAACAATAGAAGAGGTACCAAAATTAAGGCTGATGATGAATTCAGAATTGGACCTCATGATGCCGTGTTTAATTATACAACTACCTTTTTTCTCTTTTTGATAGGACCCCTATCTCATTAAGTGTACGGGAAGACTTACTGAGTAACAGATTCTTTAATCCAAATTACTCTGTTCTCAAGCATCTTCAATGCAGAGCGAAATACAGACAATAGCAAAGATGGGAAAGACGTCCAGTGAAGAGGAGGGATGGTACGCTGATGATACCTGGGTCAACCAGCAGATGTTAAATGGGTTTGTGCTGTTACCATTCAGCATCAAACTTAAAAGTCCTCCTCTGCAGGTAAAATAAAAACCACCTGAGTCACCCAGACTCTGCTTCCACCCTCCATGAGACTTCAGTCAATAAGGTATCTCAAGAGAGAGACAAGAACATAAAGTCCCGTGGACAGTCAGACACTGAGGTATGGCAAATTACTCCAGGAAATTAAGAATAAGAATATATTAGTAGCCTTAGACCAATTAGGTAAATACAAATGCATGTCTGATGACAAACAGTGACAGTGATAGAGACAAATACATGGTGTTCACTGTGAGAGAGAGAGAGGATTGTCCCCAGCCTGTGCTCAGGTGGGTGACTCCGTTGTCTCAGGTGAAGGGAACAGGAGCCAAGGGATTTTTCCCCAATGAACCACTGATACCTCGCTCGCCACTTGTGGCCAGGGGCAAGAGCAGGCTGGGTAAGCCAGACCTCAGCTGGGAGCTACCTCATTTGGTGTCCCCAACACGTGATCTGTGCCAAAGCTGCCAGAAAATTCAAAGGAAAAAAAAAAATCTTTAGTTTATAATTGCTCCGCACTGTTTTACCTGTATATGACCTACTGTAACCTGGTATGGCATAAAAAAACCTTAGTCAGAACTATATTCCTTCCAGAAACTTATTCATACACAGCTTTGGCTTCATCCAAAATTCAGTCATGGGAATTGGTTTTGCATGTCACAGCTTGCTCACTCTGGGTACATGTGAGAGAACATGCATACATCTCACGAAAAACACGAGGGAGAGGAAAAAACCCTCAAGATTTATGATTATGCACTGATTTATATATTATATTATGATCTATTCTTCCACTTCTCTTCCAAAAGAGAATATTAGTTAATACTGTTAAAGAAGTCCACAGCGAATATATCCAAAATATGTACATGTTATCGGCAAGATTACATGCAAAATCACACATTTTAAAGAGCAAAAACACAGGTTTCTCCACTGTTGTACCTTTATTCCAAAACCTGGACTATAAATTAGCCGATAAGGCAGCTGTTGACAAGAAAGAGTAATGATTAACTTTATTCACAGATGACCATTGATATAAAAAAGCTTATAAATATTTCCTATTTTCCTGCAACAATTTGCAATTTGATGCATCTTACTTATATTAAGTTTCATAAATAGAAAGTCTGCTACAGGAATTAAAACTGTAATACCAGTAAAGGAAACTTGTTTCATAAGCTGAAGGGACTCCCAAAAAATGCAATGATGGTTTTTTCCTCTCACTTCTGTACTCCACTGAGGTGGTGGTGACATTTTTGCCAGTTAACCAACACTCTTGTATTATGCACTACTGAAATACAGAGACATAATGTCTGTATTCTCTTCTTTAAGTGGAATTCTGGAGCTCTCAAGCAAGCATTTCAATTATTATACTTGCATTTTAGACAACCAAAACGTAACAGAACAAAAATAAGGACATACTGTGTGCCCTGATCCTACAAACCCTTACTCCAAAAGCAATTTCCACGTGTGTATGCAGAAACCAGTTAACTTAAATACGGGTGTGAAAAAGACCAAAGATATACACACCCTTCAACACAACTTCTTTAATCGTTGTGCTATCAAATTAAAATTTTTCACAAGATTAAAGAACTAGCTATTTTTTTCCTTACATTTATAGAAACAGATAGTGAACACTAAAATACCGTCATAGTCAAAATAAATTACTTCTGATTAGTATTTTTAAATGTTTTTCTAAGACATTTCTCTTTCAAAAACATTTAAAAAACCAAGGTCTTTTTCCTTGCTAATGCTTAAATTAAAAAAAAAAAAAAAAAAAAAAATCAAAAAGTCTACTTCCAAGTGTGCAGGACTGGTTTAACAGTTTCTTCTTGTATAAAGCAGCCAGTATATGAACATTGGACTATTACAAAGCACCTTTACAAGAAGAACATGCAGGTTAGTTCTGTAACTAGCATCTCAGACCATTTTTAGCAATAGCTATGAATAACTGTTACTCTTAAAAGCCCTGAAGCAGTAGCACTATTGTGAACTAACCCCAAGGAACTGCCTCTGCAAATTCTGCTATCAATCTGATGCTGAAAAGCAGCTCAGTAGTTCCAGAAACCTTTGTAAATTCCATCTCTGAGAATTTATTCCAGTAGCAATTATCATCTACAGAGTATACCGGGAAAATCTGTCACCGCTGTAGATTAAAATTTTAAAAATTCACCTCAGGAAGACTAAAAATTGGCTCAATGGGCTCAATTAAAATACTAAGGCTCTCGGTAGCTTATTATTGAAAATAAGCTATGAAAAAATCAGGCTTCACGAAACACTGTTTTTACTTCAAGTACAGTAGCTTAAAAATACATACAATTGAAGAATTATTTTTGCTCCACATGTGCTTAGCTATACTGAACTCTATTACAGCAAGCTATTCCTTACATTTTTAAAAAGCAAGTTTAGGGGTTTTTTAAGCAATACATTTATAATACTGTCAAGTACTAAGATCAACAATTGATCTGACTTTTCCCTCTATGGACTAGCAAATCTATGGTAGCCAATTTAGTAGAAGCCATATTAACATCCAGTTCAATATAGTTTTATTTATTTATTATTACTCTATCTTAAAAAAAAAAACCAAACAACCAAACCCAAAAAAACCCACCAAACAAACCAGCAAAAGATTTTGCTTCTGCTATTATCTATTCAGTATCACACTTGCTCAGTGTATGTATAACCTGAATGACTACCAGCAATTTTAATGCAACAAAATTCTTACTGCTCGTATTATAAAAACCACTTTACATTCTCAATTACCTCTTAGAACAGCTCCCACTGAACGAAATTCTAATAGACGTGAAAGACTAAGGACCATTAAGAACCACACAAGTAGTACACGTCTGGTAGTAACAAATATCTGATATGACTTGAATACAAGGAACTTGCCTAAGAAACTGGGAATTTCCTACAGCCAAGCCACAGTTTATTCGACTGCAAATACTTTTACAGTTAGTAATAACGAAGTGGCAGGCAAACAGCGTAAGAAATCGTATTCCTGACTTTTTAATATCTGCACAGAATAAATAAATTCATAATTGATCAATTATATATTCAAGCGGGGAAGCACAACGCTAGCCTTTCATTGTCAATTGACATACAGTCTCATCACCAGAGAGCACAAATGAAATGCTAATGGCAGAGAAGATGAATGCCAATTTCCTTCACTTTGCTCCAAGTTTCAGTGGCTCTCTACAATAAAAGATAGCTGTTTGTGGAGACTGGCTTGTTCCATACCATTAACTCAGAACAAAACATATTTTTAGTGGGACAGCAGTGTTTACTTGTAAGAACTGATGAATTGTACACCACCATTTATCACTTGCAGACAAAGACATTCAGGCACAATTTTGGACATAAATCAAGGTACATGCTCCTAAATAAAAAAGGGATTGCTTAAGTCCCTAAAACTGCATAGATTGAGGTCAGATTGGCCATAGCAACCAAGAATGGTACTTAGGCCTCCAGTAAGACTTAGCAACCAATAAATGAGCTCAGATCTCTTTTCATCTCCACTGGTGTGAAAGCCAAAATTAAAAAGATTAGATCACGCTGCACCCATCACAATAGACTTCACAGTGAAAAAGTCATTTCTAGCCTTTGATTCACATCAAATAAATAACATTCATCCCTTCCATAATGAACAACTTTCAAAGTAAATTGAATCTCCATAGTGCTGCTTTCCCTTGCTGCACCATATTTACATAACAATATATCACAGGAAGCTCAGAGTGGGTCTTGCAAATGGAAGACTGAGTATAACGCGTCTTTAGCGCTGATTACACTATATTCAGCTTTAAAATGCTTACCATTTAAATATAATGCACTGTAGTTTATACTAAAAACTAAACAATGCCTTAAATATTGCGGTATGAAACTTTGTCGTTATTTCAATATGGAAATTTCATAGTAAACAGCTCCCTCCCCCTTTCCTTTCCAGTCCTTCCATTTGAGGATATTCAGCAAATTCGACTTTCCAGGAGCGCTGATGATACTATCTGTGTGGCGTTTCCAGGAAAAGGGATAGGACATTATTTCATTTTTACTGCCTCTTTTCACACTGTTGCTATTCTCTTTTATATATATTTTCAAGTACTCCAACAATTCTTTTTAACATTCCAAACACATTGGTGACCTATTACTCCATTCTCACACAAAGCATTATGTATTGCGGTTCTTCCTCTCCCTAGAGCAGTAGTTACTTGTAAATAGGTGAAGCTGATCACAGCTGCAGGAATCTAACACAGATCTAACACATGAAATCAGAAAACACATCCAGCAAATGTTTGCGTTGTATTGTCACTATATGCCCTGTATTTCCCGCACTCAATTTGTCATTATTAAAAATGGATCGTCATTCCCTTCTTACTGCAGGTTGCATAAACTGGCATTTAAATGAAAGTGTTCAAAAGCAATATATTGAAACAAAAATTCTACACCTACATTAAAAATATGCAGAAATAATTTCAGCCCTCTGCAGCAACAACTCATGTAGATTATACTATTTGAACTCAGCAGGGAACCTCATTAATTTTTAAAACTCTCTGACCCCAGTGCAGTTAAGGGTGTAAAAATAATTACAAATTAGGGTTGAGGGAGCACTGTTTTAATATTGCATGTGTGCTATCAGCTACTCAACATTTTATCAGATATGGATATTTATTATAGCTAAGCTTAATTTTAACGTAGCCAAAATGTAGCTTCATGGTTAATTTTAAAAATGCAAATGTTAGAAATGTTGTATTTTTAAGAACGTAACTATAGTAGCCACCACTTCCATAGAAAAACCCTGCCTGCTTTCTGCAAACACTCTCGTAACACAAAGCACGGCAATTACAGGTTTAAAAGCTAGTAACAGCCTGGATACGGCAGTAAACTGAAATATTTCTCTAACAAGGCACGTTTGCAACCTAACAATTTCTAACTTATTTAGAAGGCTATAAAATACTCGGCTGAGGGTATAAATATTCTCTCTTACCTAAAACTTGTCAGAAGAAAGATCCTTCTCCATTGTTGTCACCTTCAGTGCCCCCTCTTGCCACCATGGAGATTGGTTCTGCTATGTTTATTGCTCTGTGCCTCAGTTACAGCCGTGACACTAATCTGCCTGCACAGACCAGCAAAGGGGGGTGTGTGCCTGAGTGTGTGTGCGCGTGTGTGCGTGCGTGTGTGAGAAAAGAGAGCCTGACTTCAGGACTGGGAACCTAAACCTCAGGCCAAGTCAAGGCTGAATGAAAATGATCAAAGCTCTGTCCCTCATCAACGGAGTAGACAAGATTTCTCCCCCACCACCACCTCCCCCCAATGAGAAGTAGGGCTGTCATTAGGGATCCCCACTAAAAAGCCTCTAACAGAGGCAGACCTCCTCCAGATTGCTAGTGCCTGCCCAGCAGTCCGTGCAGAATACAGGTAGCTATTGTTCCTGAGACAGATATGTAGCCAGCCACTCAGACTCTGACAGATCTCAACAAACCAGTGAGCCTGCCTTCAGTTTAACTCTTTATTTACTAGCGCTTTACTTTTTACAAAGATGTCCTTTCGCTCTGGAGAGGGAGGGGCAGGGAAGGGGGGAGAAAAAAAAAAAAAAAAAAAAAGATTGGTAAATTGTTCTGGTTTTGTTAAGAAAAATGTTTCAAGTTTCACGAACATAGGCAGTAATCCTATGCAAATTTAGGAGTATTGATTTTAATTTTGAAATCTCATCTAGTCGAGTGTTGGACAACACAGCAATAGCACACTTCAAGCAGTAAAACAGGATTCCAATTCTGTAAGGTAAATAACTCCTGCTCTGCCTTCCTCTGAATTCTCATCATTCATGGGGAAATAAAACAGGTTGAATAGATAATATGCATCTTTGCTCAAATATTCTAGGTATTAAGAAACAGAACAATTCAGTGCAAATGCTTCAGCAGTTTTTCCACCAGAAATCAGTTTTCCCACCAGAAATGAGTTTTCAGCGTTGACTGGAAATGAAGTTAGTGTCTCCAACAGAAAACTGTGCTAGAGCAAGTAGATAGTTAGCCAATTAGTTGGCATAAGAAGCAGCAGATACTCATTTCAGTCTTGCAGCAGTTTTATATTTCGATAAGGAGATTTTACTTGCACAAAGAGGGGGGTGTTTATTTTATATGACATGGAGCTTAAGAATTTATTCACAAAGACACAGTCAATGAAGCTATTAGAGAAAATATCCTGACATTTATACTCTGTGTTTGACTTTTAGGAAGTAATGCGTTATTATATGAAAAGCTAATGATTCTACATTCTGTATAAATATTGTATAAGTTCAGCCCAGGTGTAGACTTCAGCTTTAAAACACTTTTTTCCCTTCTTCTGTTTAAGCCAGTCTTAACTTCATTTCAAGCAGGTTGCAGTAGGATGTGTATGTGCATGGGAATACTTGCCTTAGGGTGGGTGGGTTGTGTTGTTTTAAGGCAATTTTAAGGTGTGAAGGTTGAAGATTACAAGAAAACTTTTCACACAGTAATAAAATCAGATTTATGAAATGCAGAGGTTTTTTAAAATATTCAGACTGCTAGCACAAATGCGAATTAGAGATATGACGTTAAAATCAACATTTTAACCTGGCAGAATCTATCAATTCAGAGAAGCCTCCCTACCCATCACATAAATAATCATTTTATCAGCTACTTCAAAACAACATGTTAAAAAACCTGCATGCAGTTTATTTTGAAAGTTGCCAATGGTCACTTTATAGTGTTTCAAAGCAATCTTTTCTGCATGTTTGAGAATTTTATCACACTCCTACAAAAATGCCAGGCGTCTCAGTGCCTTTCAAAATTCTTCCAGTGCAGCAAGGAAACAAGCAGAAAACAGGAAAGCAAATCACTATTATTCAGCGTAACACACCCTGTGTGGCAGAATACCTCTAGACTACCCGATGAGTTTTAAAGAACCAGGACTCTGCATTCACAAATGCTGTTGCTGTTTAATTTCAGAGTATCATCTCGTTCATGTCAACTGGAATATCAGTCTTTAAGGACAGAGACATCCATTGGACTGTACTTTTTATTATCAGCTTATGTAAATGCCTGGC
>NW_009210444.1:84519-93941 GCF_000690835.1 Fulmarus glacialis
CTTCAATTATAAATATATTTACAAATTAATAGTGTTCTTAGATAAAAAGATGAATTCATTACAAATTCTGAAGCATTCTGCACTGGTTTCCCTTCTGTTTTGAGCAAACTGGTAACAGACTGTTGCCACTAAATGGAATTAAAAATTGCTGGGGAAATATGTGCCAGGCAGATCCTCTGGTACTGGTGTAGAATGTGGAGGAGCTGTGCCAGCCCCTTGCAGGTGAGAACGTGGCCATAACGAAGCCGTAACACCAAAGGGCTGTGGAGTACACGTTACTGCCGGGAAACGTCTACCCTACCCAGCATGCTTATACCACTGCAAAATGGAGACCAGTGATACTGCACTGGGAAAAGAGTGGTCTGAAACCCATCTGAGGACCACGTGACAAGCTCCTGAGCATGGTCATATTTGATTTCAGCCTCTAGTTAGGCCTCGCTCAGTGTAATACCCTGGGATATTTCACCCTGAACTGAGCCTCCCACACACCTTCCAGCGCAGAGTTATCCCGGTACGTCCTCATCAGCTGCTGGCTTGGTATCTACACGAACGCGCAAGGCATTCAAAAATGACACAGCATTGAAAACCACAAGGTTACGGGAGAATGAAAAGGGAAACTTTCTGCAGCGAGCTCATGTCGGAGCTGGGCACCTCGCGGTAAGATGGAGAAATCGGCGCTACGAAGACGTGACCTCCTCCCCAGAAACCCTCCCTGCTTTTACTGGAGCAATCCCCAGCCTGCGTCCGTGAGGGAAACAACTTTCTTCAGGTTTTGAGACAAGAGTGGAGACACGTATTCTGCCCAAAGACTTCCTGCACTCTCTGGAGGTCGTCTTTGAGCAGGAAGATGGCTGCTCTTCCCAGTCAAGTCTACTGCAAGTCACCGGTAACAGACGCCTTGCTATAAAGTACAAATTATGGGATTTATGTAAAGGGTGATGTTTCTTTATACTGATTGGTGCTAATTTTTTTTTCTTTTTTTTTTTTTAATCAGCCAAAACCACAGAAGCACAGAGGAAGGAGGAAAAGGCGGCTGCTTAAGGGGGCTGCTTAAGGGGGAGGAAAAGCAAGGCTTTTTTTCCTTCTTTTTTTTTTTAATTGTACAGCTCATTTAATAAAGACAGGCATGATGGGCATGACATTGGATATCTAGTCTCACGTACCGTAGGATATTTGAACAGTTTGAACTGATTTCCCAAAAGGAGAGCATAAAGAAAGCCAGGTATGTCCTGTATAATAATCCTCCGCCTGAGAACAGACCGCTGGAGTCATTTCTTTCAGCTAACCCCACACAGCCCCACTTTGGTGAACAAAGCCACATACCGGTATCACGTATCCATTTTCCTTCGGAGATTCCATTTTAATGATTCTTTAGTAAATAGCTTTGTATTTAGAAATTATTCATATCAGATATTAGAAAAGCACAGTGTTTCAGTAACTAACGGTGTTATAGAGGTGAAATATACATAATGTATTCGAGCATGTAACCTCAATTAACCTTTTGCCTCAGTTTGTAGACAAACCTATCTATAAAAAGTGAGCTCTCCCCGTGATCAAAAATCAGTTTTACAACTTCACACTGTGGCTAGCTCCCTATATAAAGGAACATAACATGAGGGGATCTTTATGAGCTGCAATTCAAGTTTAACTCACTGTTATTCTTGATCTTCATTTCCTTAATATAAAAGCTACTATAAAAGGTCATATGAGAAAGCACCAATTTTTTTTTTTTGAACAAAATATACTTATTTAAAATGTGGTAACTAGACTTTATTTATTGCAGAAAATACTTAAAAACATAAGATAGCAAACAAAGATGTAAAAATATTTAGACTGGAGCCTGTGCCTGTTTTGGTTAGGATGTAGGCAAGTACAGCACGTAGTTTAGAAAAGAACTTACGATTAACATATGCTCAACTATGTTTGTACACTGTGATATAAAACAACCAGGAATTACAGTTGATAAAGTATCCTTAGCCTTCCCAAAATTTGATATATATGTTATTAATGAAATAGCTTTTCTTTAAAATGCTGTGCTAAAGAGCACAACTTTTTTTTCCCCTCAACTCTTTCACAGAAACATAATTAGGGTATTGCATTCTCCACTAGATGCTTTGTGAAAGGAAATGTCAGGGATTACGACTCAGCAAGATAATTACAAACATTCTGCATAATAACATAGGAAACCAGCATCAGAGGTACATTTCACCAGTTCATGTTCCTCTTACAGATTACACTTTTGATACGTGATCTGTTGGGAAAAATGAGTAGAAGTTGACAGTATCTTTTTTTTTCCTCCCCCGATTACTTTAGAGCTAACATCAGCAGACCAAACCACTGTGCAAATAAATGCTTTTCTTTTTGTAAGGTTTCAGATTCTGAATCCCAAATACATTACAAAACCTCCCTCGATTCAACACTGAGCCCAAACACTTACTTAGCTAACTGGTACTAGATGAACTACAGCAACAGGGCATATTCACACATTGTTGAGTAAATTAAAGCATCTCTTTTCAGAAAGTTTACTTTTTAAATCAATCTCGTACCCAGTTCCAAACAAGACAAGAGATAAATAGAATAAATAGAACAAGATATTCCCCTATTAAAAAAACAAACAACAACAAAAAACCCACAAAAAATTCCCCAAACCCCCAAAACAACACCCGTCCCTGCAAATGTGATGAACATGAATAGAATTTTTCACCGTGATTCCTAAATCACAGTGGTTTAAGTAACCAGACTACATTACAGATATTCCAGTTTGACAATTCACTTGTTAGCAGGAATTTATAGTTATCAATTGTTTTCATCAGCTTAGATGGATTTGGACCTACCACTTTAAGCGCTGATCCACAGGAATTGCTGGTTTCAAAGGGCCATAAGTATGTGGATGGAGAAAAACCAGTCAGGACTGTCCCTGTAGCTTCAACCTGCCGTGCATTGTTTTCTTCCTCAGAATCTTTTGATAAAAGTCAGAATACAACATGATTTATTAATGTAGCAAAGTCATTACAATTCAGAGCTCAAAATGTTACTGGACTTCCCTCCAGCTAGTGCTGTTTAAGGAAGCCTTTAAAAAGCAATTTAATTCCATTGCACAAAGTCAAATTTTTTCCACAGATAATTGGTTTTCATTATATGCATAAAAAGCTGCAATGAAGCCAATATGTCAAACTATATCTTTCTTAGGATTTATATTTATTACTGAAAGACTGACCTGCTTTTGCAAGAATTGTGTTGTCTCTGTTTTGCTACTGTTAACCTGAAATTTTTACTGTTAATAACATAAGAACACACTATAGTAGCACTCACCAATGTACCATGAAATCTGAATATAATCAAGAATTCTTCCAGCCTCTCACATTTATAGCCAAATAATTTCATGCTGTCATCTGTCATAGATTAAATCTTCATATATAAACTTGTTCGATAAGAGTTAAAACATTCACACTGTTTTGAGAGCTTGAAACACTTAGCTGGAAAGTACTTGCCTGGCTTGGGTCATTATCAGTATATTTTAAAAATGACATATTAAAACAATTATTAAAGCTTGTTATTGTGTATATATAAAATATACAATAATATATATTACCACTGGGCATGTTTATATTCAAAGAGCCTAGGAACAACAGTGCTCTTTTGAGTGTCTTGAAACATCAAACTTGCAAAGCTTATACACTAATTACAGCAGAGCAACAAAAAAAAAGAAATCCAAAAGCTATCAAAGTTGGAAATGCAAAAATAGCCATTAAATTTTTCCATAAGTAAAAAACTTAACAAAAAACCCACACTCATTCAAGCCCTAATTTTGTTTATAGCAGATACTTACGACTAAAAATAATCTCCAAGCTAAAGCAAATAAATTCAATAAAAATACTTACCAGATATCTCATCTTGCTTGGAATTCATGTCTTTTTCTTTTTTTCTTTTTTCTTTTTTTTTTTTTTTTTTTAAAATAAAACAAGGAGATTCAAAATTCAAAAGCTGTGTTAGTTACTGTCTTCCTGTTCCTGCAGCTCTTCAGTTGTAGGTACAGAGGAGCTTGGCTGGTATTGTTTTGAGATAAAGAGAGTGGCCTGTCTGAGCCAAGATATTCTGTACTGCCTGAGGATCTCTGCAGTGCTCTTAAACTCCGCCACCGAGACAGGTATTTGTTGCTGTCTGTTGCCCAAACAGGTTCATCAGAGCTCTTGCAGTCACCTTCATTTTTCAGTCGTGGAGGCCCTATTTGCTGGTAGGAGACAGGTTTCTTTCTCTCAGTATTTATTTGCTTTTGGATTGGAGGAAGAGGCTTAGAGATTTTCAATTTGAGATCAAAGACAGGCGCATGCAATGGGACGAAACATAGTTTTCTCAATTGTGCTCAGAATAGTAGTCCCTGAGTTCCCACATTCAGCGTTCCCAACTCCATAAGCTTCATGGGGAAAAAAAAGATGGATAGTTATATATACACAGACACACAGGCGCACACAGACACACACACACATTTTAAATATATTAGTTTTCCCCCTTGCAGCGCTGCAGTCTCTCTATTGTCGAATAATAACTGTATCTGAAAAGAAAGCACTTAATAAGGCTAAGGTCAGACTGCTTAGACTTGGCATTTGCTGCGATAACAAATCAGAAATGATAGCATCGTACAGATTTATGAATTTTTTGCCCCCGCAGTCACAAACATCAGACGTTTACTTTATAAAGAAAGCTTTTAGATTCTTCCTGCAGTTTCCATAGTGATTTCATTTTTTCCCTTTTATCACAGATTGGCTGAAGTACTGCTACCCTTTGTGCTTTAAAAGGCTTGTGCTACCAACTGTCAATATAAAGGCACTGTAGCTAAAGCACACATGCAACACACACTGTCAAAAATAATTGAAATAGATAAATGCTGGTTTTGGTATTTTCTCTGCTTGTCCTGAAGAGTACAGTAGAATAGTATTTCATCTGAATAAATGTAATTAACTTGAGCCAACCATACTACTTTTCCATTTCCCATAACCTATGATACTTCTATTAGAGCACTCATCACACAAAAAATAATCTCTTCACAAAAAGCTTTAATACAGCTTACATCATGCAAAATGCTTATGCTCGCTAGATATAAATGAAAGCACTTTCATTAATTTTTTTGAATCTTTCAAAGACAATGCTTACGTCAATGATACTTTTCTGCTTTCTAATAAGTTTATTGTTTAGAGAACATAATGATTTAAGGAACAATTACACTGTTTCTGGCAAAGCAAACAATGCTCTCTCTTGCTGGAAAGATAACTACCTTTCAAACTAAGCCTAAAGGATTAGTTTCTGTTTAACCCCTTGCTAAACAAATGAGACCGTCATCTCCTCAACAAAACAGAACTCAGTTAAGTAAACACTTTCTTATTCAGTTATCATGCTTTTAAAAATGTAGTCTTTAGATTGCAGAATGCAGGCACAGTATTTCCCTACCCCTCTTTCAACCAGCTTAATAGAAAGTGGGTGCGTGGTTAACCCTAGCCAGTTGCTCCAGTCTCATGAGAGTTTCTATTCTTATAAGTCAGAGAAGGTCTAACTTATTAAAAATCCTGAATTCATATCATGTAGTGATAAATATATTACAAAAACCCTTAGAGCTGGAAATTTTCCAGGTGACTACAAACACAATGAGATTCCTTATTTTCATACAAAATTGTCAAAGTTAATGCAAAATGCACAGGGACAAATATTGTAAAAACCTATAGAATACAGTACAGTTAAACAGATAATTTAGAAAAAAGAAAAATCAGGCAACTTTCTTTTGGATGTATTTATGACAATGAATTATTTACTTCCAAACAAATTATCTATGGAAAACTATCAAACTCCCTATTTTTTTTGTCATCTATTTATGAGGGGAATTATACAACTGACTTTTGCTGTTGGGATATTAAAATCAACCGTTAGGCATTCACATCCACTAAACATGGACTAACTGTGAGCATAAAGTATGTTAATACTTACTGTCAATAAAGTTTATTGGAAGAAAGAGTTTGCAACATGGTGTAAGTGAAGGACTAAATGTAAATCGACTACCAATAGAGATTTAAAATAAAAAGCAGACAGTTATTACGATTACGTTGATTACTGACATACTCCACAAGTGGTCCTGGCCAAAATCGATACGGACAGGTGCAGCAGTTTTGGGAAAAATGCAGGTACAGATGATGCTGCCCTGGGACAAGAGAGTGGGCTAGCCGAGCTCCCAAAGGTCCTGTTACCCCTCAGTAAGCAGCCACCAAACTGTCATTCGTAGCAAACCTGACAGAATCTGGACCTACTCTTCGTACCTATTTTCCACCACAACCATCTCAAGGGTCATTTAATGAGCCAGTTAAGCACTGTATTCAAGTAATCAACATCATCTGACTTACGACGATAAATATTGTCTTTGTGCAGATTTTCGTGCACTGGCAAAAGAAAAATAACCCATGCTAAATGTTAGAGATTAGAACCCTGACTTTCCGATAGGATTCCAATAGGACTTTTCACACTCCCTTTTTTAAACATTATAGTTATTTTAAAAACCTGCATGCACACATACCTCAACACAAACCTGAATCACTCTAGGAGAATTTCTATGCAACAAGGGGAAAACGTTGTTGTTTAAAGATAACTCATCAGTAAAAAAATACGAAAAGGTTTTGGCCTAGAACAGTAAGGATGAGAAATCCGTCTTTTACAATACAAAGATCATTGTAGCCAGTTTCATCCTACCTAGGAACACTAAATCATGTTCTCACAGGACTTTCTTTCCAAACTTTACATATATAAGATGTTCAAACGGTTCTTGCAAGATTCACAAGGCAACTGACTTTTGGGGGATTGTATAAGACTGCTGAATTTATCCACCATCTTTCTCTAAGCCAGAGAACCCTAAGGAAATCATTTTTATAGAAGGAAAACACAAACTAAGTATTTTTTTAAACGTTAGGGACTAAACAGGGCATTGAAATGTAGAGTTGACTAACAGTCTAAGTTAAAAAAGAATTTCATGCTCTTTACACACAGCTCTGCATATTCTCCTTGGAGAAAACTCTTAAATACAGAGGGAATTTGCTAACTAAAGGAAGTAAATATTCGTTGCTATATACTTTTAGTTAAATCTCTTTTAGTATAAATGTTTCTTCAGTCATGCAGCTGACGGGCGCCCAGGACATTCATTCATTCTCTTCATCAAATGAGAAAAATAGGTCAAGCTCAGAGTGTCCCCCTCCAAACTCCACAGGTAGACCTCACACAAACACTGTTTGCCTTTTAGCTTAAGCAGAAGAGGCTAATACTTTCAGACCTCACCGTTATTTATTAAAATATGTAGTAAAAAAAAAAAAAAAAATCTAAAGAGAATTCTCCTTCCTCAACTGTTCTTGGGGCAATGAGACCCTTCTCCTCATCCTCCGGACTAGGGGGGAAGGGGAGGGGAGAATAGACTAGGTAGCCAAAGAAACAGACTACATAATTATTGGTTTCCCCATATCACCCTGCAAACTACCCCACAAAAGAAATGAAAAATACTCTTCCAGCATCATTCCTGGACACATAGTGAGGGACCATACTCTCCTTAAAAAGAGAAAAGAAATGTCCTTTGTTTCACTCACATAGGGTTTTCTTAATTTTTTCTTCTGGGGAAAAAAATTGCTACTTTCTCAGATTTCCCAAGGTACTCCTCTACACCAAGTGCGTTTATTCAAAGACTGAAAATCTGCAGCTTACCATGAGACATGAACTACAAAATGTTTTAAAATTTGCAGTCCTAGTTCAATCAGCCAAAAACTCTGCAGTCTTAAATCATAGAATCATAGAATATCTCTAGTTGGAAGGGATCTATAGGGATCATCAAGTCCAACTCCCTGCTCTTCACAGGACTACCTAAAACTAAACCATATGACTACAAGCGTTATTCAGACGCTCCTTGAACTCTGACGGGCCTGGTGCTGTGACCACTTCTCTGGGGAGCCTGTTCCAGTGACCAGCCACCCTCTCAGTGAAGAACCTTTTCCTAATGTCCAATCTGAACTGCCCCTGATGCATCTTCATTCCACTTCCTCATGTCCAAATGAACTCCTGACTTACTGAAGCTCTAGAAGTCAGTAGTCTATTTTCTACCAGCCAACGTCAAAGCCAGTGACTTACGTAGCGTCACGAATTTCCTATCTAAGATATCAGTCATCTTCTGAGATAGAAGAACCAAAGCTCTCCACTGAGATCTTGAAATATATATTCGGGGAAAAAAGGTAGCCTTTTAGACTATCTTTAAGATCACAAAGATGTTCTCTTGTACAGTACGTGGAATCTAAGAAGTCACTTGCTTCCTAACAAGAAAAGAAATCGTCAAAGTACAGGAGATGCAGCCTGAAGTGTCATACTAGTCATTGGGAACTAGTCCTAAGTTCCTAAAGGACAGTTAAACACTCACTTTATTTGGGCCAGTGTTAGAGAATATGGAAGTTCTTTGCTGCTTTGTTTTCAGTGACATCTCAATTTGCTAAAATATGCAGATATAAAACTGTTTGCTGGAAATCTTCCTTAATGAATGAAAGCATCAGATGCATCTAGAAGAGTGCCAGCTCTGAATCAAGGACATAACTAATTGCCTATGCCAGTTCAGTAGAAAATTTGCACACAGATTGTTCCCTTCAAATAGATGGAGAGACATAACTGTGCTACACAGAAAATCCTCGAATATGTTTTATCCATTCATTGTAAAAAGACTGTTTTCAAACATTGCAAATTTTTGCTAAAAGACAACTAACCTGAATTCCATTACTGGAGTACCTAACAACTGCACCAGGGCACAAGGGCACCCTCTCGTCACTGGAAATCAACAACTAATCACCAAGAGATAAATCCTTTTTAAGCCATATCTATTTGTACACCACATGGGAGTGTGCTTATGCATGACTACTTCTGTACATGCATCTACCACAGTTGTGAATGCAACTATCTGTAGTTACTACACTGTGTGCATTAAAAACAACAACCGATTTTGGCACATCAGCAAGTATACACACATTAAAAACTTGCCTTAATAACACCTGAGCATTTTCTAAAAGGGCATCCAGCAATATGATTCATACCTATCATGTTATTTGTTCCTCTGCCCTTTTTCATGGCTGAGAAGAATGTTTGAGGGATTAAGATGAAGGGATCTGGGATTTTTTTAATTTTATTGTTTTCTACATATTGCTGTATATTTTCACAGGCAAGGTAAAAAATGTTCCTACCGAAGAAAGCAGAGATTAAAATGAGATTTATGATGATTCTTAGCTCCTGGGAGAATCCCCAAGAATGTTCTGTGTCCTACAGAAATGATTTTTAACACTATGAAAGAAGGTTACATTGCAGCAAAAGAATGACACTTTCAACCACATCTTCATCTTGGAGCTTTAGAATCATAGAATCATAGAATC
>NW_009210445.1:0-13817 GCF_000690835.1 Fulmarus glacialis
GGGATGCGATGAGCCACCTCAGGTGCCGCTGGCTTTCGGAGGGGCTGCTCAGGGACCTGGCGCTGGGTCGGGATGGGTGCTCAAATGGAGTGATTGGAGCTCACCTGCTAATAAACGTAGTCGAGGAGCAAGGAGGGGCTGGGCGGGAGCCATCAGCAGCGCCCAGGGAAGACGACGAGGGTTTGCAGGGGGACGAACAAAGATTCCCCTGAGCGTCAGCTGAATGAGAGCCTCTGGCCCTGGCCTGAAGCGAACACTGCGGGGACTGAGAGTGAATTATTTGCTGAGGTTTTCCATCAAATCAATGACATCATTCTGTGCTGGAGTTCACCCATTTACGCACTCTCAGCCCCCCGGCAGCTGTGCTTAAATAGCAACATTCAGGCCTGAATCTGCCCATTCAGGAGCAAAGGTTTGACCCGTCGGAGGAAACTGCTGAACGAGGCTTTTGAGGGGAAAGCGGGGACTGTGTGCGCTTCGAGGCCATGCTCCTCCCCGGGCTGGGGACCTGGCTGTCCCCACGTGCCACGGTTACTCAGGTGCCTTGGGGAGGGCCAGGGGGCCCCGGGGTACTCCTGGCCTAGGGGCAGGGGAAGCAGAGCCATCTGGGGACCTGCCGGGATCCCACATGGGCCACTTGATTTCTTTTCCCAACGTCCAATTCAGTGTTGCCCAGTTTTTCTCTCCCCTTCGTAGCAGTGTTTCAGAAAACGCCTGTGTTTGCCACCGTGGTGATAAGTTCTTTTGTCACTGAGTCTGCAACGGAAAAGAACAAACAAAAATACACCCGGATCACCTCAGGCTAGAAATGCAGGGGGTAGCCTATACTGTGCAGACACAATTCCTCACTAATTCACACCTCGGTTTTGGCTGTTATTTTCCCCCAGTTTTTAACAGATGCCAAAAGTGATTGTGCATGTCTTATTTTTTTAAACACACAGACAAATTTTAAAAAACGACCCGTGTACAGAGTTGCTCTGTTACAGTCTTTCCCCTGGTTTGGCAAAGCAGGGGTGTGTGAGCTGGTTGCACGTTAACGTCTATCCTGTCACTGTCTTCCGCACTTGGACCTTCCTGAATTTAAGAAAGCGCAGTCTCCAGTGCATCCCCGCAGAGGAATCCAGCCTGGGACTGTGCCTGTGGTTGGAGTCCAAAACTAGGGAAAGTAGCAACATAAATCAAAGTATAAAATTATTCCTTTGCTTTTGGTTTATTGTTGACATCCTATTCCCTGCAGGTCAGGCAAGTTCAGCCTCTTTCTGTTTGTATCTCAGTATTCACTGTTGGAGAAAGACTCCCCCCCGCCAAAAAAGCGTGTAACTTTGTGCAGGAAGATGTGGTTGATGTGAGGCTGTCAAATCTATCACGTCTCCATCTTCTGCTCTGTCAGCGGGAGAAGGACTTGGTTTCTCCTGCAGTGAAGTGTTACCTGTGGCTATCACTAGGTGGGTGATTTTGGCGTTGGGGACTGCTGTGTTGTTGCTGCCCCGTCCCGGCTGCAGCTCCTCTGCCAATGTCAGCAGACGCCTTCACAACAACGAAGCCACTGACGAAGCTGTGAAGCAGCCGCACAGGATGCAAAGACACAAAGGATCCTTTTGGCTAGAAATCTCTCTGGAGAGTCCAAAAATAATTTGGGCTGAGCTACCAACCACCATCAGGAAGTGTCTTTGCTTCAAGACTGAACGTTTCTTCACCAGCGGGCCAGGAGCGGGTCCCAGAGCCATCTGCAGACGCTCTGACGAGCACAGCTTGAGCCCTCCGGCTCACTGCACTCAGCTGCAGCACTGTCGTACTTCTCTTAGGGCCTGTTTGTGTCTGTGACCCCCTAAAGAGGGGCAGTTATTTTGAGTCCTAGCTTTTTCCCCGCGTTTATTTTCTGACTCTACAGATTTTTCTCCCATATAATGAAAAAATTACTTTGAACAGCGAGAAGCCTGTCTGACAGCCTCTGTGCTTCGAGGAGCTGTGCTGATACATGCATGGCACCAGGGATATCTACTTCTCTGAAAACGTTCCTGCGGTGGTGGTGAATGCTGCATTTGAAGCTGCGAGTTTTCCTGCAGGGAAAATGTGTCTGTGTCTCTTCCTGTACCTAGCAGGACATGAGGCGATTGATCGGCTGTTTGTACGATTCGGTGCATCCATTAGTATTGCAGAAGCATTTTCAACAACACTGAGAAAGAAAAAGAAAAGAAAACAAAACAAATGCTCTCTGCAGCCTCTAATGGTTATTAACATTGCAACATTTTCTGACGTGCTTAAATTCATGATGCCTATGGATTTTTCTAACCACCTCACTATAGTTTTTTTCCATTCTGGCTAGATTTCTAAGACTTGCCACTTCCGTGTAACAATTGCAAAAATACACAGCCTTATTGCTCTGTCCTTTTCCAGGTTACTCATCGGCAGTGCAGAAATTTTCCCAGACTTTGCAGTCCTTTCAGTTCGACTTTATTGGTGACACACTAACGGATGATGAGATTAATATTGGTAAGTTTTCTTCTTTTTGTTGCAAACTTTCAGTAACTGGGAGAGTTTCTCCTTCTGTAGGAATTTGCCTGTGCTGATGGTTTTCAAAAAGCATCAGGAGCCAGGTTCCTCAGATGCCAGTCAGCTATTCCATAGCTTATTTTACAAAGTTGAACTTTCACGGGTAGAGTTTCGCATTCCCAATTCAGAGGATAATTTGCGGAGGTTTTCCGTGGCTCCAGCACTGCTCCATGCTGCCGGGCGCCGGGGAGGATGGCGGTAGACTGGGAGCATGTGCGGCCCAGAGCATTGGTGTATCTCCCAGTCCAGGCGGGTGCTGCTCCTAAAGCTGCCTTTGCTCTGCAAAGAACGTGTTACAAAAATAAAACTGCCCTGTGCTGCCCTGAAAAAGGGACCAGGCCGGGAAAAATGAATTGCTGGATGTGTCATTGTATGGCAAATAATCGCCAGTCTCTGCCTTCGCAGAAGGGAAGCCTGTGGCACATATATCATACTACTCCCCGTACATCTGTTTCAAGATTAGCAGTCCTGAAGCCATTTTACGTTCCTGCCAGCCCGGTGCAACTGTGCAGGTTATACAGCTGCCAGCTGCACCCAGGGAGCTAAAACAAATGGCCTAAATGCCCTAAAGCCAGCGCTTTTCAAATTAATCCTGTTCTTGGCTTAGCTAGCACTGTTGAATGGCCAGTGCAGGGGCATGGGTGCTGCAGTGGTGGCAGCGGGTGGGAGGGATGGCAGGAGATCCTCCAGCCCCTGAGGGTCTGACCCTGGCCCATGGGACAAAACCCTGGGGCGCCTGCCTGGGCGGAGGGGATGGGGCTGCCTGTGGCGGGGGCGCAGGGCATTAGCCAGGCTGCTCCTGGGGGCTAAGCGTAGAAAAAAAGAACAACAACAACAAAAAAAGCTTTTGTCAGGCTGTTGTTGAAGAGCGGCTGCAAGTGTGACATTGCTGATGTCAGGTCTCTCGGCCATCGCTGAAAGGGGAAGGAAGTAAAGCCTGTTCTTTTGGTTGTTTTATTTAAAGCAGATTGCAGCTTGCCCTTCAAAATCTGATTTCCTTTATGGAAAGTCTCTAGGTAAAACCCACTGGAAATGAGTCAGCCTCCAAATCTAATGGCAACAGAGGTGCTGAATTTCCAAACACATCTGAATAAGGGAGGGGAAAACGTTGCCTTTGTAAATGCCCCTCCTGGGAGCAGAGGGATCTGAAGCAAACAGCCGCCCGAGGAAAGGACGTCTCTTCTCTCAGCTGGAAGGGACAAAGCTCCAACGTCCCACGCCCCTGCGCTGCCTCTCCGCCTGCCTCCGTGTGCTGGTCGTGGGAGGGGAGCGGAGCCCACCAGCAGTGAGCCAGTGTGGTGAGCTGGTGCAGTGAGGCTGCGGTGAGCCGGTGTGGTGAGCCAGTGTGGTGGGGCTGCAGAGGTTGGTGGGCGAGGAAGACTGCTGGAAATGGCAGAGGTTGAATGGGGGGATCGTGGGCAGAGGAGAACAAGAAGAGATCACAGCAAATGTAAAACACTCCGTGGTGAAACGAGCGCATTTCCCTACTTCTGTTTTTGTTGGGGCATATTTGTTTTGCTTTTTCAAGAAGAGGTCCCTGGTTTCCCCGCATGAAGAAGCCTGTGCTGTGTTCCTCCTCCTGCACCAAACCCTGCAGTGCCTGCTGGGGCTGAGCTGCTTTGCAAGGCTCCCTTATTCCTGAGACAGCAGCAGGACGTTGACATCTCCGTAGCAGCTTCCATCTCCTGCAAGGGTGCCAAAGATCTGTGTGGGAGCGTAGGAGCTCATTTGATGTGCAGGATATGGGAATGAAGAAAAACATTCACAAGCACTTCTTATCGTACTTCAGGGAACGTGTTTGATCTGTAAATATAGCTAATGGTGCACTTTCTTTTTATGTAGGCAGAGAGCAGGCTGACACCCCTGCACGTCTGGTGGTGGCTTTGAACACTGCAAGTGTGAGTCAGGGCACAGACGCTGGGTTGATGTTGGCTGTCGTGAGCAGTGCTTTCCCCCAGGGACCTTAATAGTTATAGACACACCCGCGTTACACAGCGGCTGCAGTCCCTCCGCCGGTCACTTGCACGGGACCCGAATCAGCAGCTCCTTCAGAGATGAATGGAGCAATGAAATCAGATGGTGTGTTCCTCCCTCCCAGGCACGGGAATCTGAAATCCTCTGTTTTTAAGCAGCTGATGTTCCTGGTGTGCTTCTGGCCGAGGCCAGCTGAGTCACTCCCGGGCAGTTCCCAGGTGTGGCTTGGCAGGAGGTGGTTGCAGGCAGCCTCCCTGCCCTGCTCTGCAAGGGTTTGCAAGTATTGACCCAGGCCAGTAGTGCAGGTCCACCCTGGTGCTCCTGGACACCGCTGGTCTGGCAGCAGGGTGTAGCCTGAGCCATGTGTTTGTGGTGCAAGAACAAATTCAGTGGGTTGCTCTGCGACTGCAGCCAGGAAAGGTGTGCCTGGACTCCTCCTGTAGAGCAAGAAAAAAAGTATCTAGTGAAAATTTTAGGCACTGACGTTTTCCCTGTAAGTTCAGGGCTGGATTTTCTTTCTCCCTGTGATAATTCCTTTCCTGGCTCGGGCTCCCGGTATCTGTGCGCACTTCAGGTTTCACATCGTCCTGAGTAACCACAGTGAAAGTCAGTGTGTCGGCCCTGTGGTCAAGCATAATAAATTATTAGGAGATTGCATGTGCCAGGCTTGAGGCCCTCGCTCTGGAAGAGAACTCAAAAGTTACTGACTCATCAAGAAGGTTATGTTTTGATGATGCCAGCTGAGGGACTGTGTCACGAGGCTGTGGTTTTTCCTTTTTGTGTCTACCTCAGCAACTGCAGAGTGAATCCTCTAACACTGGAAGCTCGTACTTGCTGGCTGTACAACCGCATTATGGCTGGTTTTTAGCAGGACAGGTACTTCTGCTAAGGTGCTGCCTGTGTATGTGGGGAGAGTGCCCTCAGCTTGCAGATAGAGCACAAATGCATCCTCTCCCCTTATCTGTGGGATGAGCTATTGCTGTACATGCCTCGCTATATGCCTGATTTGTTCCCTCGTGTTACCCCTGCTAAGCCAGGCATGCCGGAGCTCTGGATGCCTCCCTGCTCAGAGCTCTGCTGTCAGCCAGGCACTTCTGAGGTTCTTTGGTTCACTCTCAGACAGTCTTTAAATTGCTCAGGAGTGGTCAAGTGCCTCTGCATGCTTTGCAGTGAGTGCAGGGTCTGAACTGCAAGCACAAGAACTACTGTAGGTTTTGTAAAGGCATTCTGTACTTCACATGCAGTAGTGCAAGGGTGAGTGCGAGGATCCCAAGCAGGGCAGCTGCGAGCCCGGCAGGGTGCTGCTCCTGCAGCTGGAGGGTGAAGAGTGGCACTGTGGAAACCTTTCCCAGCTAACTCCCGGTAGTTCCCAGATACACTGGGGCAATCAGGTTTTTCCCCGCTGGCATTCAGCACACAGCCACACTATGTGCGTAGGCAGATGTTTGCCCAGCCTTGTCTTACAGCCTCCCAGAGAACCAAGACTTTTGCAGTGTACCTCCTTTGAGTGCTGTTCGTGCTCTTCTGGTGAGAGAGGTTTTCTCCCCTGCTACAAATTCAGCCCCTTCCCGTGTTCTCCTTTGGTGGGCAGAGAGAGAGGCTGAGTGTTCCCTCTTGGTGATAACCCTGTTGGTGTGGGGACAGTCAGCTGCTCTTACCTAGTCTCTTTTTTCCCCAGGCTAAATAAAACTTGTTGTTTCAGTTTGTTAAAGGAAAGGTTTCATATTATTTTTGTTGTAGCTGGACTCCAAGAAAAGTGCTGATCAATGAGATCTTCTTGTTTGATTTTTAACATTTTGGGGAGTGGTGTCAATGTCTATGACCGTTTCTACCCCTGCTGCCTTTCCTTCATAGGTACACAGACTTTGTGCTTCTTGTTGCTGAATGTCCTCTTTTCATTCCAGGCTGTTTTCATTTTACAGACTTGTCTTGGTCCTAGAAAGCACCTGCAACTCTTCCCAGCTTGGGCAGAAGTGCCGGACCCGTTCCGGTGCTGCCGGCAGCCGTCCAGGCAGGACAGGCAGCCCCATCCTGCCTGCTCCATCCCGCTGCGGTCCCTGGTGCTGGCGGCTGCCCCTTCCCCTCGTTTGCCCCTTCCCTGCCACCTTCCTTACTGGCTTTGCAGTACAATTCCTAATGAAAGCTAATTAACGTTGTCTTCCTTTCCCAGGGTGTTATCTCCCACATTGCTCCGGGCAGGAGGCCCTCCTCTCCAGTGCATAAACAAATACGCCTCGTGGCCAGCCTTTACCGATGGCCTTGCCTAACTCAGTTTCTGCCAAAAGGGGCCACCTCTTCTCCAGTTTTTGGCAAGCCTTTAGACGGCAGTGGTGGGCGTGCAGCCAGAGTCGGGTAGCCCAGCATGTGTCCCATGCTCCGGTGCCACATCCCAGCTTCGCTGACCAGCCTCTTCTTTTCTTTGCAGCTGAGTCCTTCAAGGAGTTCGCAGAGCTGCTCCACGAGGTAGAGCTGGAGAGGTCCATGATGGTAAGATGATCTGAACTGTGCTTTGGTAATTACTACCTAGTCACAATGTTTAAATGCTAAATCACGGCCAAATGGCACCACGTACTTTGGTGTGAAGTTTCCCGTCAGAGGGAAGCTGGGAGCCCTGGAATGTTGTGCTTTGTACCGTGTCTGGTCCACAGTGCCATTGCCGCGGGCCCTGAGCAGGAAAGGGGATGTGCTGAGTGGGGGAGAGGTGGTCTCATGTCAGTGTCCAAAACCTCTCGCACATGCCGGGCAGTTGTGGAGCCCCAGTGCCACTGGGCTCGCTCCAGGCGTCCTGCTGTCTGAAGCAGCTTTGCTCTGCGGAGCCAGGTATGTCTTAGCTGGTAACAAGCTGGTTTTGTGGTGAAACAAAATGTTAAAGAATAAGAAGCGAGATGTATTACTAGCTTCGCTTTTGCTAGGTGTGAGCACACAGGTCCCACTGTGCCCCTGCCCTTGCTGGCACAGCTCCTGCAGGGCAATGCGCTGCCTTCGGTCTTCCACTGTGTTGTGCCCTCTGCCTCTCCAGAGCTTCTCCAGAGCAAGTGTTGGCTTCCCATTTCACTCCTAATTCCAGGAAAAACACGAAGGTTAGGCTGAGTAGAGAGCTTTTACAGCATGCCAGGAATGTGCTGCTTGGCTCTGCTTTCTTCTGCCTCGTGCAGCAGTGAGAGTTCGTGCCAGGCTGCTGGCTGGGCCAGCGCCACAGGGGTGGCTGTGCTGGCGGGACACCACCGTCCGCTCTGCGGGTCCACAGACAAGCAGAGAACGGGAGGAAACCAGTAAGAGGCTGGAGGAAAACAGTAAGATATTTCTTTATTAATTACATCCCAGATACAATGGCTCGTTTGGCAGTGGGTAAGTGGGTGGAAGGGATCATTTCAGGGATCATGGATGCTTTTAGGGATGCTGTCCAATTTTTCTAAATCTTATTTTTGCCCTCCACTTGTAGGACCAGTCCTTTACAGTAGCTCACTCAGAAGGTTTCACACTCTCACCATGTTGATAAGCTTTAAATTACCTGAAAGGGCTGTGGCAGTGTAGTGTCGTATCCCCTTCTCTTCCCTTCTCCCTTCTCTGGAGCTCGGGAGACAGCCTGTCGCAGTAGAAGTGGGGATGGGAAGAGATGGCAGGTCCTGTCCCCATATCAGTGCTGGAGCCAGTGATACAAACTGGGGTGAGTTTGCCTGTGGATTCATGGAGAGGGAGCGCAGAGTGTGTCCCAGGAAAACATCTTTCAGACATCTAACGGGACTGGAAGAGGCACAGGCAGTCTTTCCTTTTTCCCCTAGCTGTTATTGTTATTGTTATTCTGTTGCTGTGACAGATAACCTGCTGTCATTCCTCTTCTGGCTGGATCTCGGGAGAAGGAAAGTCCATCATTTATTTGAGAGCTGTTTTGTTAGAGCCATCAAGCCCAGTGCTGTCTGTGGTGAGAAATGCCAGGCCATGAGAAAGCCACGGCAGGGAGCCAGCCCCAGCTCTGCCTTCTACTCATGTGAGCTTGGGGCCTTCATCACGCCTTCTCTGAGAAGCAGCTCCTGCCCATTGCAGCCTTGCTGAGCTCTTACGGGTTGTTTAGCATTGGAAAACAGCTCATTTCAGGACTGCAGCAGCTGCTTTCTGGCAGTGCACTCACCAGCATGAGCATCTGCTGTGTTCACTGGGAGATGCTAGCATCTCAACACGTCCCTACCTCTGGAATCTTACTCGCCCATCTCGGCTTTGCATTAAAGACAAGGTGGATGCTGTTGTGGAAAGCAGGGCTAGTGCAGTGGTGGCAGGACGGAGTGCGGCCGGGTTGTTTGAGCAGAGGAGCTGGCGGCGGCGGCGGCAGAGGCCGCAGCAGCATGTCTTCTCTGCTCCGTTCCCTCCCGTTAGAGCAGGCAGGGCAGCTCGTTGCAAGCAGGGACGCAGCTGAGCTGAGAAGTAAGTAGCAGTCTCCAGTGTGCTTTGAGAATATATTTGTTCTGTTTTGTGCTTCTCGGAGAGATGAACAAACAGCCTTGCCTCCTGGGGCTGCACCTAGTTAGGGCTCACCCAGCAGCCCATGTCTTCTCTGCTCCGTTCCCTCCCGTTAGAGCAGGCAGGGCAGCTCGTTGCAAGCAGGGACGCAGCTGAGCTGAGAAGTAAGTAGCAGTCTCCAGTGTGCTTTGAGAATATATTTGTTCTGTTTTGTGCTTCTCGGAGAGATGAACAAACAGCCTTGCCTCCTGGGGCTGCACCTAGTTAGGGCTCACCCAGCAGCCAGCATACTTTGAACATCTAGTTCTCCCAGCCTTCCCATGTCCGATAGGGACAGCGGTTGTCTTAAAACAGGATGGGTGGCAGCTGCTGTCACTGACGGGGTTGTCCTGCCTGAGTGCAGCCTGTGGCATAGGGCTAGTGGCAGGCTGGGGGAAACCCGTCGGTCATTTACAGGATGTCCCCGAAGCCCTGTGTGCCATGATTGGGGTTTTCTGTGTGTTACAGGTGGGGAAACATGGATACGGATGGGTTAAGTGACTTCACCTATGGACAGAGAACAAGTTTGCAAGTCAGAGACATTAAAATCTAAGAGTTCTTGGCTTCTAGCCCTGTTCAGCCTCTATTTAGGAGAAAATGAATCTGTGTCCTGTAATTAAGCTGTCTCTTTCTTTGTGCTGTAGGTACAAAACGCTAGTGATTTGCTGATTAAACCTTTGGAAAACTTTCGGAAGGAGCAAATAGGGTTCACCAAGGTAAGGCTTGATTGTTTGTTTGTTTTAAATTTAAACAGATGTATTTTCTATTACTATGTTTGAATTCAGTTTTTTCTCCTTTTTTTTTGTTTTATTTTTAAAAAGTAGACAATTGTTGTACTATGTTTCAACTTCATGCTTTCAGAAACTTCCCCATCTCATGCTGGCTTTCAGCTGCTGGCACGAGGCAGTCCGTGCTGTGACTTTTAGTCTGATTTTTCAATCATAAGAGGCTCCAAAACCTTTTCCTGAATTCTTTGGGTTCTCTTCTGGCCTGATTCCAGCACTGTCTCCGTCCTGAGTGAGGAGTGCCTGTTTCAACCGGTGATCAGGAGATACTCCTTGCTTCTTTCCCTCTTCTCCCCTTTGTTCATTCAGTGCTACTGAGAATAAACTACTTTCCATTGATAAGCATGTGTTAAAGCAGGAGGGAGAAAGAGCAGCAGAGGCCAGCAGTCCAAACTTGATTATAGTCATAGGGCTTTTGTTATGAAATATTTAAATAAAGCATCTAATGAGTCTTTCAGATGGACCAAACTTTTAAAGAAACAAACCATAAAAAGCAAAATCCTGCACACGTTGAGCAGAAAAGATTATTTTTCCCTTGTCCACTATCAAGAAGTCCAGGTTCCACGTTACTCGGCGGCAGCTTGAAATGGGCCTGGCTTTGAACCAGCTCAGAAATGAAGATGTTTTGGAGAACACTTGGGGCTTGGATTCAGCCCAGCCCATCTGGAGTCTTTGACGTTTAATAAATACAGGATTTGAGAAATGATACTTGATCACCATCCTGCCCTTCAGAATCCCTCTGTACAACTGAGTGTGTAGAACGCCTCTCTGAGAAGCCGCAGCAGCGTGAGCATGGCGAAGGCTGCGGCCATGGGTCTTGTGCCGGCGAAGCTGCCTGTGCTTCCCCACCGGGCGCAGGGGGAAAGCCTTCTTGCCGGCAGGTTTTGCAGCAGGCCTCTGTGTTACAAGCATGTGGACGTGGCCAGGCCTGAGAGAAAACTCCCTCCTGAAGAGAGTCATGGGGAAGGAGTCATGGAGACAAGGTCAAGCGTATTTTCCCCTCTGTGTTTATGGAACACTTAAGTCAAGAGGGCAACAGTCTGCAAATGTTAAAATGACAGCGTTAAAGTGTCCTTCAGGCTGTTTTCTTCTCAGGTAGCCCTTAAGGTGTGTAAGGATTGCTGTGTCTACAGCCCAGAGCGCTCTCTGCTCCGAGAGCCGTGCTGCCTCCTGCCCGTGGGTCACGTACCCTGCCTCCTGCTCCGGAGCTGGCTGGTGCCCAGCTGGCAGGCACGTGTCTTGGCACGGTTGGTGCCGTAGCCCCGGCAGCGGGGTGCTCTGAGCGCTGACAGGGATTCACCTGGCAGCTTACAGCCCTTCCTCTGTCCCTGCTGATGGGGCAGAGTACTCTAGGTGGAGGCGTCGGGCAGTGACCATGGCAGGACGCTGTTCAGAAGCAGTTGAGAGGTGGTGGAGGGTAAGGATTCATTGCAGGTGGCTTGGAGGTCTTTATGGTTTGGCTTTGGGTATTTTTTCTTATGAGGAATGCGAACTGCAAAGGTGTCGGGGGCATCTCGGTGAGAAAGGGCTCTGCCGCGGCTCAGCAGAAGTGCTTGCAGGGGAGCGGTTTGTGCCCCGCCGCGTTTGCAGGTGTGCGCACGCTGACAGGGGATGCACAGAGAGGTAGCGCTTTCTCCGATGCTGCCCTGCAGCCTTGAGTGGGCGCGAGTTTCGGAGCGAGCCCCAGCCTGCTCCAGACCCTTGCCCTCACCTCCGATGCTTTCCTGACAGGAGCCCGCGCTACGCTGCTGGCCCAGGTCCCGCTGGGCTGCGTCCTCTGGGTATCGCCTCGGGCACAAAGCCTTCCTTCACTTGCCAGCCTGCAGAGCTCCGGGTCATTCTGCGCCAGCAGAAGGCGTGAAATACAAATGAGGACTCTTCACAATAGTGCTCTGTCAGCGAAGGGTCCCTCTCCGTTTCTGCTGTGCCTCCACTGACTGGCATCACCCGAGTGGATTCTTCCTGATTTACACCAGGGGGAGAGAGGCCGGGACCAGGCTGTGGAGCAGACCGGAGACATGACACAGAGAATTTGTGCCCTCTGCTTCGTTTCCCGTATTTTGGCAGAGTCTGCTTCTATGAGATGTTTTCTGTTCTCTTTGCAAGATGCTGAAGCCAGATAGGAAGAGCCTTTGAATTGGGTCTTTGTGATGAATCTGGCTGGAGAGCAGCCAGTCAGTCTGACTAAGACATCTGAGTCTGCATTAACCCGTTTTCCTGGGGATGAATGGAGTGTCCTCAGTCAGATGGTGTGTTCCCACACAGGGGAGCCCCCGGGGTGTCACTAGGACCCGCCGCAGCCGCCCCCCTCCAGCCACCTTCCCCTGCTAGCCGCAGACCCGTGGGATCATTGCTCTTCCCGTGACTTTTTAGTAAATGTTTGTATGCGTAGACATCAAGAATAAAAGCAGAGGATCTGGGATCGCCTGAGCTGACCCATTTCTCAGCCCTGGCCCTGGCACCTTACTCTGCTCGAAAGCTAAAGAGCCGGTGAGAGTTCGTGGCTGGGGGTGCAGCACTGATTTGATGATCATGTAAAGGAACCAGCGTAATGGAGACTGCTGCGAGCGCTAGAAAGGGCACGGATGGTATGGGGGAGGCGCAGGCATCGCTTAAGGGAGGGAGCACCTGGGGTGGTCTGTATTTTCATTTCACGTTAGATCACATTCATGGAGGCTAGACTGCGTGCTCGGCCCACGCGGGCTATGAACTGTGTGGATTTTGTGCCATGTGCCATGTCTGTTCAGCAGAAGCTGTCTGAGTCCCAGGCGTGCCTGGTGAAGCCGTGCCTGACCGTGAGGTTGGAAAACGAGCAGAGTAGCATGTGGGGTGGTGGAGTTCTTGATTAGCAGGGGAAGGAGGGGTAATTAGAGGGGTGTGCTCACTGCAAATGGGAATGCGAATCAGGAGAGTGGGACTGGTTGTGGCCTGAAGCCCCAAATGAGCATGATGTCACTTAGCACACGTTCCTCTTGATCTACAGAGCTGTGCGGCAGAGCGATGCATGTGTTTTGCAGCAGATGCAGCTCTGCAGCAGCCCGAGGAAGGCCCCTCCTCACCCTCTTGCAGGATAGACCCCCTCGGCGCGGCGGGGCTGGGGCTGAGCTTGGGGACGGTGCCTGTCCCTCCCTCCCTGCCGGCAGCCTCCCAGCAAAACCCTTGGCTTTCGGCTCACACGCTGTGGGTGAGCTCTGTTCTGGGATTGGGGTACTTTCGTTAAAAGCCTTGCTGCAGTCATTAAGTTTAGGAGGATTTGAGTAGTGGTTGTTTCATTCCAATTCCACTTGGAAGGAGACAGCTTTTCTTTAAAAAAAAAACCCAAAACAAAAACACAAAGCAAAACAAAAAAGTCAGAGGGGAAAAACTTGTTTGGACTCATTGTAAGCTGCAGGAGGAATGTTTACTACGCTCTGGGATGCTGAATAAATGCAGTGTTTTTCAAAAAGTTTTTACATAGGAGAAAACATGCATTCCTAAAAGCACTTAGTTAATTCTGTAATTAATATTTCATTAATAATAATTTTAAAAGAAAGAGTAACTTCTACTTGCTTTCATCTCTGTGGGAACAAGATCTAAGGAGCATTTGAGAGAACACAGTGGGTGAGGGGAAAAAGACCAGGTTAAATTGAATGTGGTTTTATAAAAATGCTCTTTCTACACCCCTCAACAGCATTTTACTTTTTAGAAATTATCTTTTTTTGTATTAACTGCTGATGGCATCATAAAAATTAGTTAAACTCAGGCATGAAGTATTTTTTTCCATATGAAGATATTTCTCTTTTTCCCATTTCTTTCCTCCACCGTTTGCCAGATGAGGCTGCAAGCTGAAGCAGAATGCCGCCCATCTCACGCCTTCAGCTTCTTTCCAGCAACAGCTTATGATTTCCTCAAACTGATTTGGGGTTTGAATTTATTCAGTGCTATCTTCTTTATCGAGTGATGGTGAACACATCACCATTTGTGTTCATTACTGGTCGTCCATGTTGTGAATGCGGTAGCTCTGCTGCGATT
>NW_009210445.1:13856-15398 GCF_000690835.1 Fulmarus glacialis
GCATACTGGGGCAGGAAATGCAGCAGAAGCAGATTCATTTAATATTCACAGGCTTTCAACTTGCGGTGTTTCCCAGGCTCTGCTCAGAGCCACATTGCGGCTTTGCTCTGAGGAGGCAGCAGGGACGGGGACATACGGGCAGGAGTAGGCAGGGGGAAGCCTGGGAGCACCCGGTGCCGGCTGCGCGCCCATCTCCCGCTCATGGACGGCTGCACGTCCTGCTGGGTGCTGATCCTCCACCCGAACCCCTGCAGGTGTGTTCGGAGGTGGAGGCTCCTGGCAGGCAAAGCGTGTTGTGTTTTGTTTTGTTTTTCTTCAAGAAGAGAAGTAGCCATGTGAGCTGGGCTTCTTGCTTGCTGCTCACTCTGCATCTTCTAGCATGGGGATTTTGGAGGATCCTAATTTGCAACTGATGGTTAAGGGAGAGTTTTGGCAAGTCCGTTTGCCCCTCTCTCCCCCCAGTCCTCGGCTGCTCCATCTCTCGCTCAAGCTGGAACTGAGCGGCTGCTGAGGGGCTCTGGCTTTGCCCCGCTCCCAGCAGCAGGCAGGACCCCACACACACACAGCTAGCCGAAGCTGCTGGTGAATCGACCGCTGGACTGGGCAGCCTGTGCTGTTCCTGGGACTCCTGCTCGTTTCTGGTTAAAGCAGCATCTGCTGAAGCTTAGAGAACGAAGCTTTCGAAGAGCACCCTCCTTCGCTGCTGCGTGACTCTGCCTGCGTTTGGGCGAAATCGCCTCACTTTCTCTTGGTGAGCAAATAAATGAAAGTTGGGTGGCTTCTCGGACTTGGCAAATCTTAATGGGAAGGTAATGCTGTCTTTTGCTGAATATTCATGAGGAACTAATTTGTGCTCATGTTTCCAGATTGTGCTTCAGTCTGGGTGGTTTTTTTGTGCTGTTTTTTGTCTTGGCTTGCTCTGTTCAGCAGCCAACAAGCTGTTAGAAGCCTTGGCTTGACAATCAGGAGGGATTTGTAGTTCATCCTTCTGCTTTTCAGTTATATGTTAATTAGCCAGAGTGGGAAATGATTGGCAAGTCCTCTCTTAGTGGCCAAAAATGCCGTTCTGCGCTGTGCTCCTTTCCACATGGCAGCAGTTATCCTGCAGGAGCAGGCCGTGCTCCACATGCATCTCGGTGTCCATCTCGGCCGTCGTTCTCAATTCCCCGTGGAGAGCTCGGTGCTCCACACGCCTGGCATGGCCACGTACCCCTGCCTGCCCATGGGCGCTGGCGGAGGAGGAGGCGGCACTCCCTGCTGTTGCTGTCGTGCCTCCGAGCTCCTGCTTGCAGAAAAAGCTCTTCCATTGCTCCCCCAGGCTTCTTCTTTCTTTTCACCAATCTTTGCTGCTGCAGAGATGACCCTCTGCTGCAAGACAGGCTGTGTCTTTCTGCAGGGCACTGCCCATGCGAGCTGGTGGCAGAGCTGCTGCGCAGATCCCAGCTCATGGCCGCAGGTCCTGCAGCCATCTGCACGGGCACCATGGCCACCCACAGCTTGTCGTCTCCCCCATGGGTTCATGGTCCTGTGGCTGTCTGCACG
>NW_009210446.1:0-2306 GCF_000690835.1 Fulmarus glacialis
GTTTCAGTTCCCAGGTCTTCAAGGTGGTGCCCCGTGAGTACGGAGGGAGATACCTCGGGCGCGGCCTGAGGGGTCGAACCCTTCTTTTTTCTCCCCTCTCAGCATCGTCATTTTGGGGATGGGGGAGGCCGGGGCAGGCGTCTGTGTAACGGTGAGCTTGTGTAACGCTGTTTCTTGTCATAGAAGCCCGGTGGTTCGGGCCACGCGTATTGCAGCGCGACTTGTGAGTGTCCCCTTTCCTTTCCAGCCTTTGTGGGAGGCTATCTCCTGTACTCCTGGGGAACACAAGAGTTTGAGAGACTGAAGAGGAAGAACCCCGCTGACTATGAAAACGACCAGTAATCGAGTTAGTTAATAAGAAGATTGTTACCTCACTGTATTATCAACGTCGTGTTGCTAAGCTTGTTCACATGACTAGAAGGGTATTAAGAGGGAGATAAGTCTTGTCTAATAAACTTTAACTTTGCCCCATGACTGTGTGTGAAATCTGTGTCTTGAGATATTTAAGGTGAGTAGCATCAAATCTCTGTCTGGTTCACTCTGTACAGGGAGATAATCAGGCTAAAGTTCTGTATGCTCAGACGTTTTCATGTAGAGCATTTCCAGCTTTTTTTGACTCCTGTTTCTTTTAAATGTTTCTCAGAATAACTAGTGCAGCGAGGGCTGCCTTCAGCTGGAGATGATTTGAAATAACAGCTTGTTGCTCCCTTTATCTTTCCATCACTGGCCACTTCTTTCTCCTTTAACCTTGATATCTGTGAAAAACAAATAGGCCACCTGATTTGGTATTGACCAAAACTGCATGAGCTGGCTGATGGCTCAGGACTGTGTGTGGACTTTCACCCTCTGTTCAGAGGCTCTCCCTTCACAAGGAGCCCCGTGCAGAAGACAAGGGGTAACGGCTACAAGCTGCACCAGGAGAGGTTTCATCTCGATGTAAGAAAGGAATTTTTTACGGTGAGAACAATCACTCGCTGGAACAACCTCCCCAGGGATGTGGCAGAGTCCCCAGCTGGAGGTTTTCAAGATGCGACTGGACAGGGTGCCAGAGAACCTCATCTGCGCTCCCTTCCCACGAAAGGCTGGGCCAGACATTCTTTCGAGGTCCCTTCCAACCTGGGCTGTTCTATGATTCTGTGAATTAATTACCTAGTTATATTAGTTAATGTTAATTGGATGATTAACTGCAGTTCTGATACCTGATTAGTGTTAATAGGCTGGATTAGAAGCTGCTTGGAAACTACCAGGAGAAACAAGACTGTTTAATATCTGAAGATGATTTAAAAACAAATGCTAGTAGTAAAGTTACTTAAGTATGTGACAAAGAAATTCACCCTGTGGCTCTAAGTGTATAAACAAGCTTCACTGTTTGAAGTCCAGAACATACGGTTGGTTCCTTTATCCTTTTTTTTTTCCCCTTTCAGTCTTCAGCTGACCATCTCAAGCTCATGCCGCATGCAAAGCAACACGTTTATCTCCCTGTCGTGCTGGTACTGAGTTTATCTTATCCGAGGGCAGGAGTGACGTTTCCCTGTGTTAGTTTCTTGGTGCGCTCAGGGCTGGGCTGTCTGGAAGACAAAGATGCTCAGTCTCTCACTTCAGGAAGTTGGGGGGTACACCATTTTTATAGCTGAATGCTTTATTCTTTTGGGGCTCTTCACGTGCGTTTAAAAAGCACATGAGACTAAGCTCAGTCTTAGGACTGTTCCTACTGCTCTTGTGTTTACACCAAATACAGTCTGAGGTTGGCATAAACAGGAGTAGAACAAGTCATCCAGTGCTGCAAGTTGTGCCAAAAATACTCTGTGCTTAAATTTAACTCTGCGTTTCAGTTCGTTGGTATTTTCTAGGCAGCTTAAGTGAGCAGGGAGCAACAAACTGGCTACTACAGTTGCGAGTGCTGGCAAAGATGTCTAGAGGCAGACTTTATTCAAAACTGCACTTGTGTCCTGCTTATTTAGCCTCCAAGAGCACCCGCAGCAGCTGACGGGGAGCCTAAATGATGGCACGTGTGAACTTTTCTGTTGGTAGCTTCAGAAAATGCTTGGTTTTCAATGCATTTCGTCTCGGCAACTCTGCTGAAGGTGAGCTGCTCATCTCGGCCCCTCTCAGGAGGTCTCTGCCCCGTTCACAGACAGCTGAACTGTGAACCAGCTCTAGACTACTGTAAACAAGCATGGCACCTTCACCTCAGCCGGTGACCGGTTACCCGAGGCACTGCAGCCCGGCGGGCGCTCGGGCAGCGGCTCAGCCCTGCTGCAATGTCAGCAGCGGCGCAGCCAGGCTGGGCCTCCTCACCCTTTGCT
>NW_009210447.1:0-9452 GCF_000690835.1 Fulmarus glacialis
GGTTTGAAAGATTATTTTCTTGTGGGTTTTTTTTTTTGTTGTTAATTTGTTAGATGTTACTAACAGCTAGAAAAAATACTGTCAACATCTTGTTTCTTTTATTCCTTCAGAGATTAAATGCAGAAGTCAACAGGTAACGGGTTAAATCAGTAAGTATGTTAGTTTATTGCCCGCTTCCCTTCCTCACCTCCATGAGCAATGGGCCAGCCAGGTCCTGCTGTGTGTTTGCACATCGGCGGGACTGAAGTCTTGCAGCATTGCACAGGGCAGTAGTTACCCAGAAAAGAAATTTTCTTATTCCACCTCTCTTCCTAAAACTTCCTAGCTTACCTTGAGAAAATTGTCTATAGAAGCGTACACAGTATATACCTGCCTGTCTCCTTGTTCAGAGAGGATGTGTAAGGGAGGACGTGGGATGTGTGGGAAAGGGTAAGGAAAAGGAAAACATCGGTATGACTTTATTAGCATGAGTTTAAAGGGAACAAATTTGGATTAAATACAAAAGTGATTCGGATAAGGGAGAAATGAACCTTTCATCAAGCTTAGACTCTTTTTTGCTGCACTTAGACTCAGTTCTGAGCTTTGGCTTGGACACCTGAAAGCACAGAGAGATAGGTTTGTACTGAGTTACATTTGTAAGGTTTTTATTGCTGCTACCAGGATTAGATGTTACTTTTTTTTAAAAAAAAAGGAAAAGAGAAACATTGTGCAAATTACGAGGCTTCTAAGGAAGTGCAGCTAGTGAAATACAGTTATCAGCAGATCGCATGCTTTGATTTGGTCTGAATAAGTTACGTGCATGAAAAAAAAATTGCGATTTACAGATTTCTCCGCAGTTTGCCTGTTTTGTAAGGTTGACTCATGGGCAGCAGATTAGATTGGTTTGGAATAATCGCCCTGAAAAGAACATGTTGCATCTTTAAATGGTCTCCCTTTGAAGCAACACTGTACAATACACAAGTTGGAACTGAACTAACTGTTCATTCTGAGTATGTCTTGATTAAATGTATCCTTTAGTTCTGTTGACGAATGACCCAAAGCAGGCCATTTCTCTTCATACTAATTATTGTTAAGCTTCCCTTTTTTTCAAGGATATTTCACTGAGATGGCTGCTGTGAGGGAGCATTTGATATCTACAACTCTAAATTGGGCTATCAAAGGCTCAGGCTATTGTTTTTGTTCTCTGAATGGAAAACAACACATTTAAAGCTGACCTAATATTCTGTAACAGTCATACCCTTTCCTCTTCTGCTTTCCCGTATGAAATGGATTATTACTACGTATATGTACTTCAGACTTTTATACACCCTTAGATCCTTCCAGCCATTCCCTGGCTTCCATCCTTACCTACATTCTTTCCCTCTATGTTGGGTGGCCAAAAAATTGCATTTATTTTACAGTTTTTCTGTTGCAATGGCTGATTCCTGGACAGAAACCCCAGAGACTATAAACAGGGCCTCCAGGACTAGGTGAACTGGCTTAGCATATGGCTGAGAGCTCAAACCTTGCCAATTACCATCCCCTACAGATCTCAGCAGGGCTTTCAAGTCACCAGCAAGTTCCATTCTCTCTCATCCCCCTTTTATTATCGTCATTCTTGGAGATATCTTGATTGGCCCTGAAAATATATGTGGTCTGTTTCTATTAACAATAGCTTTCCACCAGGTCTCCTCTTGTGTATTTGGCATGGCAGAAATGTAATGAGGCATTTCAGTTTGATTTTGAATTTGACAGAATAGTTGAAGAGGTTTTTTTCCCCCATTGTATCAGTCATATCATAGAAATGAAAATACGTCCCTTTTACTGCTGCTTACAGTCTTTCCATTAAAGTCAGAGCCACTCTAACTTGAGAAGACCTAGGAGTTTAGATAAGAGCAATTGTGTAGAGACAGTCTTGAAAGAGAAAGATCCCTGCTTGGGACCCAAAACATTTGGTGAACTTAGGGCCTGGAGGTGGAAGCAGTACATGTTTGCAGTCTAAACCCCTGGGCATGACAGAGAAATTGTGGCAAATTCAAATCCTATATTCAACGGATTTCTCAGAAAGCAAGGCGGACTGGCCTGGTCTGGGTAAGATTTGCCCCCTACACCATGGTGACTTTTAATCAAAATATTCAAGGAGACCCTTAATAATGCCAGCCTAAAAGCTCCATATCCGGATTGACTCTTAAAGGAAAGAAACTCGTGAGACATTTTTCTAAGACAAGACTCACCCTTTGTGCTGGGAGGTGAGAGCTGACCTCTGCATGCTAGAAACTTCGCCAACAGATAACATGCATATTGTATTTGCCCACGAACGGGTTTTCCCTATTTGGAAAAATATATTTTCTATCTCAGTATTTTCTGCATTTATAAAGTTCTTTTGTTAATGAAAAAGCTTCAGCAGGGGTTCACATACTCTTAGAGTAAACACTCAGTGCAAGTGAGGACCAGAGGTGTATGCTTCTATGAAGCTGCCCTCTTCAGTTTTCACTTTATCAAATAAATTAAAGGTGCTTCATCTATACTTATAAATACATCATTACTTCTAAGTGCTATATTATTATTATCGAAGTGTTCTTACACTGTCACAGAAAGACCTTGACATGCTGTAAATAACTTTGCCTCTCGCTTTGATACTACATAGACTCCTGCAATTGTGTTTATTGTCTGCAGGCATTATGGATGCCTAATATGAAAGAACTGGAGAGCTCACACTCAAAATGAATGGATATACATTCTCTTTCTATTCAAGTTGATTCTCTACCTCAGGGAATGTTTGATACATCATCTTGGGCTTTGGGACTGAAAAGGCTGAAAGGGAAAGGGAAAAAAAAACCCTATACACTGACTCTTTCAGAGCTTATTTTTCTTCACCGCCCTTCAGTAAATGAAGGGGAGGTAAACTCTTACGGAGGTAGCAGTGGCTGAACTTCAACAGCTTCTTAGGTACAGGGCGGATGCTTAATTATCAGCTCACGTGAAACTTTCTGGTCGCTAATCTTGTACTAAACACTCATAAGATTGCTGGTAGCTACTGTCTTGAGCTGGCCAAGGCAGCCTACAAAAAGAACTTGAAATATCATAGTAATTTAGTATTTCAATATCCAGACCAGAGGAAACAAAGCAACAAACAAACAAAGAAAAAATCATAAATAATTTCCACCACAATAAATGACCCAACAGTGGGTCAAACTGCCAAGATACATTAAAGACCAAATTTTAATCTGTGAACTCTAGCAAGACAAAATTTGTGACAGAAGAAGAGAGAATGCTCATAGGCATGAGAATCTGGCTAGGGAACAAAATAAAGAACGGAAAAATCCATAACCTCATAACCTTTCAGAAAGGCTTGAACATTTTACTTGGCCAAAGAGCCTCTTCCTAGCATTGAAACTTTCATCTGTTCACAGACCTGCAGTCAGAGACTTGATGGAGCCTGTAAGAGCCTATATTGTATTGCGTGTTGTTTGCAAATCTCTCAGATATGGGGGAGAACAATGAAAATATAAAAACCCTAGAAAGAGAGTTTGTGTTATTTCCAGCAACAAGAAAATTTTTTACAAGACATTCTATAATAATCTGTAAATTATAATGGAACTACTTTCCAGCTATTGAAAAATCAGACATATCTACAAGGTGACACAAAATCCTTGCACCTGTTTCTTTCACCAACCTCTGGATCTATCTCTTCCTAGTAATGGCTGATTTTCTATAACCATCCCCATATTTTTAGATTCCATATAAACCAGCCATTGACAGAGAAAAAGACTGAAAATATCAACAGCATTAGACGTAAGAGAAATATCCATTCTGGCCTTATATATAAAGCCATCCTCCTCACTACATCAAGAAAAAACTAGGTGTACAACTGGCAACGATAAAAAAAACCAACAAATGTATACGTAGAGAATATGAAAGAAATTGCTTTTAGCTACCAGCTCTAGAATAACTTTCCAGTACAAGAATCATGGGCAAAACCTCCAGGCAATTAGTTTTCTAATGAAGCTTGATAAATACAAGAAGGGGATTATACAGCTGCACTGCTTGTAACTGAGGGCCTGCTGATGACCTGCGGGGTCCCTGCCGGTGCTGTATCCTAATTTGCAGCTAGGTTTGTTTCTGCTCAGATAGCAGAGCCAACCCAGGGCTCGAAAAGTTGGCTGGTTCAGATCTGCTTTCCTTTGTCAAAAAATGGTTGCAGAATCTTTGTTATTGCTGAGATGTGAGCCAGAAAGAAATCCCCTTAGGAAGAAGAAGGCCACTGTGCTTTCACTTCTGTTTTACTTACTGGCTCTGTGGGTCAAAGCTACTCCTAGAATCCCCGCTATTGAAATGCATTGATTTATTAGATTATGTTTTGGATTGAAATTTAACTAACATATCTAGTTTAATCCGTGTGTATCCGGCTTTCAATGCTGTGCCCGTCACAAGGGTATCTGCACACTTTGGTAACTGAGTTGCAAGCTAGAAATCATCATCAAAAATGCTGACTTTCAAATATCACTCCAAAAGGTGCCAGCAGTTTATTAGGCTGTTTGCCTGAGGAAAATCTGTGTGACGTCATTAGAATTCGGTGGCTCTCCTGGCGATTAATGTAGAGAAAAAAACTGTATTTTTATGTGAGTAAAGAATCATTTGCTTTTGGAAGTAAATACGCCTGAGCTGCACTGAAAGTAGTCGGAGTTTATGGTTACATCAGACAGAAAAAATCTATGTTGCACAGAAGTATATTAATCACGCTAAATAAATATCTAAAATATTGCCTTCTTCAGAGCCAAAAGTTTAATGCCATACATTAATGAGGTACAAACCCATGTTCCAAAAGACTGTAATAACTTCCTCTGTAATGCCTGCTAGGCTTGTGGTGGGTTTTTTTCAGGGGATTGAATGGGGTAGAGTGCAACCCTCTGCATGGCCTTCATAGGTCTACGGAAAATAATTTTAAATTTCAATGGCAATGCACATTATTTGATCACCACCACCTAGGCAATGACATTAGTTGCCATAGTAACCTCAGGTTGCATCATTAAGAATTTTAGATGTTGACAGTTGGGAAGCATAGCTTGAAACACTGGGAGAAGAGCAGGAAAGAGGCCGCTTGAGAAGTGTACAAAGCAATCAGAGGGCTGAGTGCTTTCTGTTGTGCCAAGATGGGCTGGGGGAACAATGGAGGAAACCGATGGCATGGATATATCAAGTGGCTTTTCTGTTTTCCTCCCAGATTATTGAAACAGAGGGGGGAAAAAACTGTTCTCCAGCTTTCTTATTTCTCTCTCTTTCTAGTCAGAAAGAAGGGCAACATGCCCATTTGAAACTGGTTACTGATGATCTCCTTTCACGTTTTAGACAAGCTAGAAGTGCATGTGGCTGGCTGGGGAACCACGCCTCGCTTCTCTGGAAATGGTGGTGTTGCTAGGAACTTGGTTATTCTGAGTCCCAGTTTGTTTGCACTGTGTTGCTGTGCTGATTCTGATTACTAATGCATTATACTCTCTGTTAACCAGAGCGTTTACACCACTGCCTTTGCCACAGCATAAGGTGGCCTTGTAAGTGTCGAGAATATGCAACTGTCATTTATAATATGCCTTCTCTCCATCAAATCCCTCTTCAGCCACTAAATTGAATATTCACGTGGGCAACACAGCTTTTAGAAGTATTTTCCATCTGAATTAAAAGTGAGCAAACCCAAATTTTGTCCCAAGAATGAGCGATTTCTATTCAGTAAGACATATTCCTGTTTGATCCCTCCTTCTGTTACCCTGCTTTTCCCAGTGGATTCGTGGTGACAATGGTGGAATGCCAGGATGAGAGCCAGAGGGAGCTGAATAAGGAGCTCGTGTTGCAGTGTTCAAACCCTTATGCCACCTAGTCCCTCCTGGCTTTTTTTCCTCAAAACTCGGTAGCTGTTGCTAACAGACTGGCTTTGGAAAAGGATGCTGGAACTTGAGTATTTGTCGAGGAAACTACTCTGGAAACCCCTGAAGGAAGTCAAGTGTGGCAGGAAAGTTCTATGTTTTCATTCTTTAGTTATTTTACAAACATGCATGCAATTATATTTGAATGCTATAAACATGTGAAGGAAAATTCAAGTTCCAAACACAATTTCTGGATGAAGTATGAACAGCTCTCATAGTTTCTCAGGGCATGTCATGCAGAACCTACTTTCATTCTTCCTTTCTTATTTTTTTGTCTTTCTGCATTTTTCTTTCTATCCACATTCCAAATATCTGGCTATAGTGCATCCTGGTGAGCAGGAACCTCTCACCTAACCTACCTCTAAAACTTTCCATATGACAAGGAAGGGACAGCAACATCAACAGGTTAAAAATCCCAGACTCCACAACTGCACTGGCTATAATGAAATACCTAGTACTCAGAATATATCAATAAAATGTCTTCCATAGTTTCCTGATGCAGCCTTATCTTCTGTGTCAGAGGATGAAGTGCCCTATATTGCGAACAGCTGGTTTAGGTGCAGATGTCAGACTCCCATGCCCCATTCCCAGCTCCCAGTAGAGGCCGGGCTCCCTCAGTGCATCAGTGTCTGTGGGTCTTCAGGAAGGTTTCGACACTGTTGCAGCGTTGCTCAGAGCTTGCTCTAGCCCATTAATTTAGAACTAGTGTTAAGCATTCTTTGGTCTTGGCTGGAGTTAAACAGTGCTCACATTCTTTTACCAATTCCCATAAAAACTGGACACTTCTGCTAAAGGTTTATGGCAAAAGACAGACCCTCTCCTGAGATGTCTGCACACGTGTTTTCTGTAACCAGCACTAGTCATTTCTACTCCTACACAGCTGAAGTCACACTTTATTTTGATGCTTTAGGAATATAAAATACAAATTTCCACCCATGATTTATCACTAATTTGGGATATAAGAATCTAAATGGAACATTAGACAAGCATATTAGTGCAAAGCCTAGCTGCTATGAAATGGCTATTAGAGATTACCTTTAAAAATATATTTTACAGCAGATATGCTCATCTTGTTGTTGAATAATCAATGGCTGCACCTCTGTGTTAAATTTATTAGCATATCTACAAGATGCAAGTGCATTTTCATTATAGAAATATGCACTGGATGGCTATTTTCAAATTAAGAATAATCACATGGTGAGATATATTAAGCAAAACGGAATTGATAGTAGCACTGATGTATCACATACACTGCTATTGAGTTTTGCATTAGAAAGTATATTTCTTTGCTGTTGTTTTTTTGAAATTGGCTCACAAGCATATGCATTTCTATGAGTCCTAACAGAAGAAAAAATCTCCCCCAGTCAGAAGTAATTCTTGACTTTGGGGTGTTTGTAAATAAACTATACACAATTAGTGTTGAATCAGAAAATCAGGAATTTCATGCTATTCCTACCAGACAAACATGTATTATGACTAAGTCAACATATTCTACCATAGGCACAAATGTGCAAGTTCACTTCAATAAATGAGGACTTAGATGAAATTGTTCAGATTAAAGGCTAAAGAATAAAACAATAAAACAATCCTATCAATATTTTGTTGTTAATAATGGTTAAAGTTTACCATGGAAATGAAATATACAGAATGAAGATGTGTTTGTCCTCAGATTCTGCTTCAAAACTCTACCAGTCTGTGGCAGTGAAGTGGCTATGAAGAACGGCCACATCAGCGTATCTCATGTCCCAGTCCAGCACCCCCCTAGGCTATGCACAGCATCTCTCTGTGAGATCTCTAAGCCTCTCATCCAGGAAATGGATAGCGTGACTCACATGCCAGCACTGTCCTAAGATATGGTTCACAACACCCATATCCAAAGATCAGTGTGAAAGTGGTCCTTCAGCTGGACATTTTGAGCCCACTGCACAGGCACATGGTTTACACCACCTCGTGGACACCTGACAAAGCAGGTCTCTGGACCTGGGTCCCGTGGATCCATGCATTTGACAGCCTGGCCTTTGTGTCTAAATCGCTTTGGAGGCCAGGCAAGAACATGTACTATCTGGTCTCTTTGAGCAACTAGCCCAAGCGAGTACCGTGGAAGGACTCTTAGATACATTTTCATATGAACAGGCAGGAGGTTTCCCAATGAGCTTAGTAAGCAAGGGTTTTTTGGTATGTGTCAGACCTGTGTCTAATATGAGGAGATGCAAATAACAGTGGATGGTCTATACATCCATGTTTTCTTTTTTTTCAGTTTTGTTGTAAGGCAGTGGTTCTTTGAGGAAGTGTGAACTAGACTTCAGGGTTCGCTCCTTGACAGCAACCTCTCTCTCTTGCTGTTTGCATTTGACAACAGAAAAGCAGCAACAAAGTAGTGTTGCTGTGGGGTGGGTTATTTTGCAGGGGGAGGATGTATCACAACGTGTATATTAGGGGCTATTCATAGGAGCTCTAAGACACTTAAGAACAGTTTCTTAGTATTACTGCATCCCTTTCAGCACTCTTTGTACATGTTTCCTACTTGTTGTTCAGACTGAAGCAATATTTCTCTGGTATTTGTACAGCACCTAGTATAGTGAGAGCTCACCTCATGGACGATGACCCTAGGTTTGTGGGCATGTAACTCAAAGGCACATTGATCCTTGAGTTGAGGTTCGTGCACAGTGATATCACCTGCACCATTTCCATTACGGGAACTGTGTCCAGACAGGCTGAAGGCACTTCAGCTGGAAGGATTCTCTGCTTCTCAGCACCATATAATGACTATCATGACATTTTCTACAGTGGTGTCAAGCTGATCTTCTAGGTATCATGAAAAGTCCTTGAAACAACTGAGAGCATTCAAAAGACACTGTGAGGGAGCTGAGAATGCAACTAACTCCTTGTGGGCACTGTGGTTACTGAGATAACGCCTGATACAGGATATCAGCAGGAGGCAAGCACTACTGGCAATGATACATGTAGTTTGTCTGACCCGTGGATATCAGTGCCACTGAGTGGGAGGAGGGTATCCACATATCTAAAGGAACAGAGATATTGCAGAAGACAGAAGCCTCATGCACACACATCTACTGTGGCTGACATGAGTGCCAAGATCATGGAGAGTGACAAATGAGAGCAAGGAATGTGAATGGTGACCCATGCAATTAGGCTGAAACCAGGAAGCTCTTGTAGGGTAACATCTTGTGAAGCTATGCCCCATCAACACTGTGGCACAGTAGGCATAATTGGGCACAATGTTCTTCTGAAATCTGAGATAACGTTTGGGGTAATGTGAATGATGTAGGAGAATGGTGGCCTCCCAGATCTTTTTTTGCCAATGCCAAACTGGCAGTGTGGATGGTCTTGCAAGAGGCAATCATTGGGAGTGATCTAACAGGGAAATATAGAGATACCAGTAGCAACTGAGTCCTCTGAATAGTCTTGGTATTGGGCCTTGACACAGGAACTGGAGAACTGGTTCAGCACTCTATTGCAGAGGGCCAGAGAAAAAATGCAGTGGTGGGAGAATAGATGCCATCTGAGGTGTAGGGCTGACCCTGTTAGATACAG